>NC_091312.1:22216099-22391099 GCF_038502225.1 Cherax quadricarinatus
TTGTTGAAAATAAGAAAAAGTTTTGGAGTGAGATTAACAAGTTAAGAAAGCCTAGAGAACAAATGGATTTGTCAGTTAAAAATAGGAGAGGAGAGTTATTAAATGGAGAGTTAGAGGTATTGGGAAGATGGAGGGAATATTTTGAGGAATTGTTAAATGTTGATGAAGATATGGAAGCTGTGATTTCGTGTATAGGACAAGGAGGAATAACATCTTGTAGGAGTGAGGAAGAGCCAGTTGTGAGTGTGGGGGAAGTTCGTGAGGCAGTAGGTAAAATGAAAGGGGGTAAGGCAGCCGGGATTGATGGGATAAAGATAGAAATGTTAAAAGCAGGTGGGGATATAGTTTTGGAGTGGTTGGTGCAATTATTTAATAAATGTATGGAAGAGGGTAAGGTACCTAGGGATTGGCAGAGAGCATGCATAGTTCCTTTGTATAAAGGCAAAGGGGATAAAAGAGAGTGCAAAAATTATAGGGGGATAAGTCTGCTGAGTATACCTGGTAAAGTGTATGGTAGAGTTATTATTGAAAGAATTAAGAGTAAGACGGAGAATAGGATAGCAGATGAACAAGGAGGCTTTAGGAAAGGTAGGGGGTGTGTGGACCAGGTGTTTACAGTGAAACATATAAGTGAACAGTATTTAGATAAGGTTAAAGAGGTCTTTGTGGCATTTATGGATTTGGAAAAGGCGTATGACAGGGTGGATAGGAGGGCAATGTGGCAGATGTTGCAAGTGTATGGTGTAGGAGGTAGGTTACTGAAAGCAGTGAAGAGTTTTTACGAGGATAGTGAGGCTCAAGTTAGAGTATGTAGGAAAGAGGGAAATTATTTCCCAGTAAAAGTAGGCCTTAGACAAGGATGTGTGATGTCACCGTGGTTGTTTAATATATTTATAGATGGGGTTGTAAGAGAAGTAAATGCGAGGGTCTTGACAAGAGGCGTGGAGTTAAAAGATAAAGAATCACACACAAAGTGGGAGTTGTCACAGCTGCTCTTTGCTGATGACACTGTGCTCTTGGGAGATTCTGGAGAGAAGTTGCAGAGATTGGTGGATGAATTTGGTAGGGTGTGCAAAAGAAGAAAATTAAAGGTGAATACAGGAAAGAGTAAGGTTATGAGGATAACAAAAAGATTAGGTGATGAAAGATTGAATATCAGATTGGAGGGAGAGAGTATGGAGGAGGTGAATGTATTCAGATATTTGGGAGTGGACGTGTCAGCGGATGGGTCTATGAAAGATGAGGTGAATCATAGAATTGATGAGGGAAAAAGAGTGAGTGGTGCACTTAGGAGTCTGTGGAGACAAAGAACTTTGTCCTTGGAGGCAAAGAGGGGAATGTATGAGAGTATAGTTTTACCAACGCTCTTATATGGGTGTGAAGCATGGGTGATGAATGTTGCAGCGAGGAGAAGGCTGGAGGCAGTGGAGATGTCATGTCTGAGGGCAATGTGTGGTGTGAATATAATGCAGAGAATTCGTAGTTTGGAAGTTAGGAGAAGGTGCGGGATTACCAAAACTGTTGTCCAGAGGGCTGAGGAAGGGTTGTTTAGGTGGTTCAGACATGTAGAGAGAATGGAGTGAAACAGAATGACTTCAAGAGTGTATCAGTCTGTAGTGGAAGGAAGGCGGGGTAGGGGTCGGCCTAGGAAAGGTTGGAGAGAGGGGGTAAAGGAGGTTTTGTGTGCGAGGGGCTTGGACTTCCAGCAGGTATGCGTGAGCGTGTTTGATAGGAGCGAATGGAGACAAATGGTTTTTAATATTTGACGTGCTGTTGGAGTGTGAGCAAAGTAACATTTATGAAGGGGTTCAGGGAAACCGGCAGGCCAGACTTGAGTCCTGGAGATGGGAAGTACAGTGCCTGCACTCTGAAGGAGGGGTGTTAATGTTGCAGTTTAAAAACTGTAGTGTAAAGCACCCTTCTGGCAAGACAGTGATGGAGTGAATGATGGTGAAAGTTTTTCTCTTTCAGGCCACCCTGCCTTGGTGGGAATCGGCCAGTGTGATAATAAAAATAATAACATACATATATATATACATATACATACACACACATATACATATATATACATACATTTTTTTTTTTTTAACAAACCAGCCGTATCCCACTGAAGCAGGGTGGCCCAAAAAGAAAAACAAAAGTTTCTCTTTTTAAATTTAGTAATTTATACAGGAGAAGGGGTTACTAGCCCCTTGCTCCCGGCATTTTAGTCTCTTCTTACAACGCGCATGGCTTACGGAGGAAGAATTCTGTTCCACTTCCCCATGGAGATAAGAGGAAATAAACAAGAACAAGAGCTAGAAAGAAAATAGCAGAAAACCCAGAGGGGTGTGTGTATATATATACTTGTACTTGTATGTGTAGTGTGACCTAAGTGTAAGTAGAAGTAGCAAGACATACCTGAAATCTTGAATGTTTATGAGAGAGAAAAGACACCAGCAATCCTTTTTTCAACAAGTCAGCAGTCTCCCACCGAGGCAGGGTGACCCAAAAAAGAAAGAAAATCCCCAAAAAGAAAATACTTTCATCATCATTCAACACTTTCACCACGCTCACACATTATCACTGTTTTTGCAGAGGTGCTCAGAATACAACAGTTTAGAAGCACATACGTATAAAGATACACAACATATCCCTCCAAACTGCCATCATGTAAAGCGATTACAGGCTTTTGTTTTACACTTGGCAGGACAGTAGTGCCTCCCTGGGTGATTTCTGTCTACCAACCTACTACTTAGGGCTCAGCAAACTTATCCCTTATAATTTTTACTCTCTCTTTTGTCCCCCTTTCCCTTATATAAAGGAATTATGCACACATACTGCCAATCCCTAGGTACCTTTCCCCCTCTTTCAAACATTTACTGAACAAAAGTACCAACCACTCCAACATTTGTCATGATCCCATTAGTTCCAGCTGCTTCACCCCCTTCCATTCTACATAATGCCTCAAGCCTCTCCCCTACACACATGTATATGTTTATTTTACAAAGGGTTTAAGAAGCTTAGGGTAAGGATTCCTAACTTTATTTACAAGCTAAGAGCTGTTACTTACATCAACTCATTTAAAAGCCTTTTATTGTTAAGAGACATACAAGTAGGAAACAGGATGAAGTTGGAGGAATCTGTGGGCCAGCAATTTCACTTGATTAACCGATTTTATTTCATAGATATCATGCAGTACGAACAAGTTCCAGACTCGAATGTATATATACATAAACAGTTTCCCCCGGTATCTGCAGGGGATACGTTCCAAGGCTTACCATGGATACTTGAAACTGTGAACAGTAGCAAACCTTATATATAGTTTTTCATTGACATACATATAATAGTTTAATTGTTAAATTACACACCAAGTTGAGAATTATCACTTTTCACTGATGGGAGGCACTTCACGGCTTCTCTTACACTTTGAGGAACTGCCATCACTACTTTTGTGCTTTCTAGTCATTATTAAGCAAAATTAAGGCTTATTTATTATCCACACTAAACCCTGGATGACTGACACTGTGAAAACTGAACTCATGGATATGGAGGCCTACTGTATACCTAGAGTATATACCTAGGGAGGGTTTCGGGGTGTATATATATATATATATATAATGTTTTTTATTATAATTAGCTGACACTAAATACCTCATTTTAGCTTTTGTGTGTACTGGTAAATGTACAGTACACACAATTTACAGGCATACTGATAAAATAGGAGTTAAAAGTACAATTTAACAAATGGATTTTGCCCATAATTTAAAAGTCCATTATATTAAAAGTATACTGTGAAGTGGTAAAGGGGGTTCTATATGTAAGGAGCTTAGACATCCAACAGGAATGTGTGAGCATGTTAAATAGGAGCAACTGGAGGAAAGTGGTTTTTATGATCTGAAGTGCTGAGTGTGAGCAAGGTAACATTACAGAGAGATTCAGATAAAACAGCAGCACTTGAGTCTTGTAGGCAGGAAATACAGCACCTGTGCTCTGAAGAAAGTGTGGGGATATTGCAGTTTGGAGGTACATCTGAGTTGTAATGTCAGTGCACTGCTGGCAAGAAAGTGATAAAAGTGATGACAAAAATGTTTCTTCTTGTTGGATCACCTACCTCACTGGGAGACAAATGGTGGAGTAAAAGAGGTTTTGAGAGCAAGGGGCTTGGACATGCAGCAGGCATGTGTGAGCATGTTAGATAAGAGTGGAGATGAATGGTTTTTGGGACTTGACAAGCTGCTGGAGTGTGAGCAGGGTAATATTTTGTAAAGGGATTCAGGGAAACTGGTTAGCTGGACTTGAGTCCTGGAGGTGGGAAGTACAATGCCTGCACTTTAAAGGAGGGGTTTGGGATATTGGCTATTTGGAGTGGCATCTAAATTGTCATATCTGGGTGTGTCTGAAAAGACAATGATTATGTGTGAATGATGGCAAAAATGTTTTTTTGGGTCACCCTGCCTCTGTGGGAAACAGCCAATGTGTACAGTAAACCATCAGAAAACATGTGATCTGTTAATGCATTTCGCAAAACTGCGTACACAGCGTAAAAATCAGCTTGCATTGTGGAGTATATGTAGGGGAAAATGTGGCACACACTGTGGTCTTTTCCCTCCGTCTCAGTGAGTCCATTGTCTTATTTCCTAGTGGGTGAAAGGGGGGCAGGCAAGTGGGTAGGTGCAGGGAGGGAGGGATAGTGCTAGTGAATGAGGACAAGGTACTGGGTGAAGGGGTGAGCGTGGCCCGCAGATGCATGTTGTAGCTGCCCTCCTACATCCCCTTCGCCCATTATACAGCCCATGCGGCACTTTAGTGTTTGGTCAGATGGGCACTAGTGTGGGGATGGGTAGAGGCAGGTGGGTGGGGATAGGCAGATGAGGGCAAGTGTTTGAGAGAGAAGTGGGCTCCAGTGTAGGGGAGTGTCCAAGAAAGCATGGTGGGGAGGGGAAGTAAGGGTGAAGAGCAACTGTGGGAGATGGGTGAAGGTGGGGAGGCCCAATGTTGGGTGAAAGTCTTTCTCCACAGCTGTCCTGCCCTCTTACATATGGGCAAGAGGTTGAGGGTGTGTACTCACCCAGTTGTGGTTGCAGGGGTCGATTCATAGCTCCTGGGCTCCAGGTGTCATAGGGTGGGTGAAGATAGGTGAAGGGATGGGTTAAGATATGTGAGGGTATGTAAGAGGATGGGTAAAGGTGAGTGAGGGGTTAGAACATATGGGGTGCAAAAAAAAAATAGGCACAGGTGTCGGGCATGGTCTCTGGAGGTTAGTGTCTGGGAGTGAGGCCACACCATCCAATCACCACCCACCCTGTCATCCATCATCCAGTCACCACCCATACAGTCACCCATCATCCAGTCACCACCCATACAGTCACCCATCATTCAGTCACCACCCATACAGTCACCCATCATCCAATCACCACCCATACTGGGCCAGCAACAACCACACCTTTCACCCTCACAACTCCCCTACAGCTACATGCCCACATGGCCCCACTCCCACACCTTACCCATGCTTTAATTCTCGCCACACATTTCCCTACAGCTTCAAGCCCAGCTCCTATACTGTAACTTGTTATTCTATTACTTGTTAATTCAGTTACTGCTAAACCACTAACTACCTCTGTTGAAATACAAAAAAACAATGTTCGATTTGAACCAACTATGATATATGTGCCTAGTATTAAGTAGCCTGTTAAGTATTAGGTTTAGTCTGCCCGAAATGCCCCAGCATGATAGTGGCTTTCTTTGTACTTAGCAATCAAAATTGTAATTACACATTGTAAACTTTGCAAAGAAATTAAATCCTTACCCATGCTTTAATGGCCACCCACCACCGTCATTACCACCCACACCAACAACCACATTCAGCCACCCAGTCACTGACACAGTCACCTACATGGTCACCATCACACTACATTGTTGCTTCCAGACTTCACCAGAAAATCTATTGAATGTAACCCTATTTTTCCTATAAGATCTTCAGTTCAGTTTACTTTATTTTTTGATTACATGCCATTTTCAGGAATGTAACTACCATGTTGTCCAACAGTCTCTCTCTGTCTCTCTATTTTCTCACTCTCTATTTTCTCTCTTTTCTCTCCCTCCTTCCATTTTCTCTATTTTCTATTTTCACTCTCTCTCAGGGTGTATATATTATATAGTTATTCATTTAGTTAGTATTTAGTTATTTTGATATTAACTAACAATAAATGACTCTTCTTAGCTTTTATGGAATGGTAAGTGTTCAGTTTTCATCTTGAAACTTCACTGTGCAATTTCCAGGAAGTAAAAATGCCCCCATTGAATATACAATCCTCTCCTACATATGACTACATCTAACAAATATCTAACTCTATTATCTGTTAACATGTGCCAGATCAATTACAAAAATCTCATTAAAAAATTGTACATCTCCTCAACTAATCCTTAATTCACTAAATTCGATAGCCTAATGATCAGTTATGCGAGATAAGAATGACTTGTTACACAATTAATCTCAAGCATAAAATGCCTTGGATCTGTAGGCATACAGAGCCCAATAATAGGACACTTCACAATAAGTAATAAGTATAATTATCATGCAAGAACTATATATATCCAGTTACTCTCGAATACAAAAAAATTCAATGACCAAGATTACAATCACCCCCATGCTATTTTCTTTAAGAATGTGTAGGTCTCGGTAACTAATAAACTGATGATATTCATCATTTGCATCATGCAACTCTCTCCTGTATTTTCAACAGTAGTGACACAAGTTTAATTCTTCCCCACTTTCACTTTGTTATACTGTTATTAACCCCTAAGCTGCTGATGATGTCCATATATTTCCACCCAGAAACTTGCCATTGACACACACATGTATACCAAAAAATTCTAGTCTCTCCAAAATGGTTGCCATCATCTAGTTTAACCTACATCAGACAAAATAAGTCTATGCACACTATAATAAATTTGTGTTGAGCACAGGACATTGTAGAAGCCAACTGAATATGTATTTATAAATAATTATAAAATATAAAGTGAAATGTGATATGAAAACAGACATAGGTATATTATACATGATCTATGCAATATAAACAGAAAAACCGGAATAAAATGTAAAACAGTGTTGCACAGCAATTTCCTTCATGCAGCCAACACACGTTACCATAAATTGATTACCATCAACTTTAAACTTTCAAATCTCCACAAATACTAAACAGATTTCACTCATTCTTGTCTCATTACACTTCTAAAATCAGGAAGAATTTTTTTTTGGTAAAATAAACTAATCACTTTTTCAAAATCGCTGGCACTGAGCGCATGTTTATTGTAGACCATCTGGCAGTTTAAGGATTAACATTCTTCACTGCTGTCAAAACTTTACATAGTCATACTATTACACAAGCTTTCATTCACTTGACTTTTGCAAGGTTCTCCAGCACATGTCTATTTTCCCTGACCTTATAGTACAAAAATATTTTTGTCAAGAAACTCTGTATATAGGTAAAATAAGGAAACAAATCACAGCCTTTTGAAAACATTTTAGTGTGTATTCAACCATAAAGTCTAGTTGCTACTCTATGATAATCTTGAAAGAGTTCATTAATGCTTCATCACTACCATTAATTCTTCCTTGCTAATATTACTTTGTTTTTAATTTGCAGACTTTTTGCTCACATTTTTAATATACAGTACATCAGATCTCAAATCCTAATGCTCAAACAAACTCTCAATTTTTTTTTCTTATATTTTTTCCGGGGAAGGTTTACTGTACTTTTCTTAAGTTGAGAAACTTATATTTAAATAGGAAATATCTTTAAGTTCATCCCTGAAAGATCATCATGAGCTGTGCTATGCTGCAATAAACCCCACAGAAACCTGACAGTTTATAAGTGAATAAACAAACATACAACAAATGAGTGCCTTATGAGATCATAATCAGGAAGAACACAATTAAAACCTATTTCTTTTGTGCTCTTAGATCACACACTTTATGATTGTTTATATTTTTATAAAACATACAACACAACAGTATCAACATTGTTAAACAAATGAATAAAATATCAAGTGTGAAACTTGACTTGCAATAACTAACACACACACACACACACACACACACACACACACCTAGTAGCGATCAGTGAAGAGGCAGGGCCAGGAGCTCGGACTCGACCCCCGCAACCTCAACTAGGTGAGTACACACACACACACACACACACACACACACACACACTGAATTCTCAGCACACCACTTTAAGTCTTTAACTATAATAGTATTTACAAGTTAGTTACTTAAACTTGCTTTGAGTTGTATGTTGACTAAAGATATTTAATAAAGTGATGGCAAAGAATTACATTTCATTAATACTGCAGATGAAAACAGCAGATATATCACAGTGCTTTTGAGCAATCTGAACAAATACAGAATTATACCCTGTCATATTACTGGCTAGACAATCAATCAGGAGTCTCAAAAACTACTGATGATCACATTATATAGTTTAATAATTAATAAAGCACATTTTTTAATTACAAATATTTAGTTACTTATGCCACTTCAAATAATTGTTACAACTTATAAAACCACATCCTACATTTAGAACATGATGGGAGTGCCACTTTTTTGGCACTTTACACACTTTATTTTTATACATCTTTTTATATAATAAATATTATCTAAATCTGTATGGTATACAACAAAAATGACAGGCAATGTTTATTCCAAGACTCATAATTGTTTGTTAGCTACAAGCAGCCTTATTAAAAAAAAAAAAAAAAGTAAAAAATAAAAAAACAAACTGTTATAAATACACTGGCAGGCCCACCACAGTATATACTATACAATATATACATAAATACACTTTGAGCACTAAGCTTCACATTACTACTGACTTGACTGTTTTCTGAAAGACTTTTTGTGGGACGAATATTTGTACACATTAATATACTTTACAATTACACAAACATTTTATACATGTAATATTTCCCATACTTGAATCAAACACCTTCCCTGAACATGAGTATTGTGTTTGCTGTTTTCATTTACACTAAGTGTTATTGTCTGTAACACTATCAATGTGATACCCAAATACTGTGTAGCAGTTTCAAGTGCTCTTGGCAGGAGCTTATTACAACAGGCACAAGTTATTGTTGATTGTCTGGTCTTAAGTCTGAATAAATGCTGCTTCATCATAAACTAAATTTTTAGTTAAGCATATAAAAAAGGGATATGAAAAAGAGAGACATACCTGTCTGCACATGAAACTGAGATTTATATATTACAGACATGCGTACTGTAATGGAACTAGGTGTACTGTATCATTGTATGAATATTCAGTTAAAACATAAAAAAGTACCTGTTAGTATGGCTTGCAGTCAGTTTTGGAACGTTTCAGCTGCACCTTCAAACGCTTGTTTCCAATCTGTTGACCGTTCATATGCTGAATTGCCCGCTGTGCATCCAAAGCATTCTCATACGAGACAAACCCTGAAGATGAACGATTTGGTGAGGAAATTAAATTAAAAAGTAACAGCTTATCAAAATAATGTTGATTCTTAACAATTTTCCTTGGTTACTACCTCTCTGTCTGCCTAAGAATTTATTTTCCTTGTAGATTCACAATGTAGATGGAAATTTAAACACATAATAATATATCTTTATTTCTACAAGTACATGTACAAGGTATACAGGCCTAGACAACATCAATAACATACTACTATACAGAAAGCCACTTGTTATGCCGAGCATTTTGGGCAAATTAGGTCAGTTTTGTTCCAAATTTGTATGTGTTTTGACCAAATTTGTATATGTGTAAAAAACATAATGGAAAAAGTAGCACATCAGAGGAATTCTTTGAATAGGCTAAGCTTTCAAACTTACTTATTCACTTTATATGCAGCACTGAACCCATGTAGTCAATTTAGTGGAGGGACTAATAGAGGTTCAATCCATTTTTTGTTCAATCCATTTTTTGATAATCATGAAGCACAATACTTTTAAATTGGACTCTTACTTCTCTAAATTAGCATAAATGCCCCTGCTTTTCAGAAGCACCAAGTTCAATTGAATAAAACACCAAAAACACTTCACAATATAATATTGTATAGGCTGTTAAATCTAAACATAAGTGTCTCAAATAGCTTTAACACAAGTGGGAGTAAGTCCTTTTAATCCTTATAGAAAGATGAGCAGGAAGTGAGAGGGAAGAGTAGTATATGAGAGGGCACAGAGGGACTACTGGGAGTTTCAGTGAAGAGTGAATAACTAATAATCAAGTCTGTAGACTGAGCAGCAGATTCCTTTTCCTTGTCTTTATTAATACTCTGGCCATCTCCCACCAAGGTAGTGACACAGAAAACACTTTCACTAACTCAATCACTGTCTTGCAACAAGGGCACCAACACCACAGTTCAGATGACCCTCCAAACTGCAACATCCTCACCCCTCCTTCAGAGTGCATGTACTGTACTTCCCATCTCCAGGACTCAAGTCCTGCTAACCAATATCCCTGAATCCTTTCATAATTGTTACCTTGCTTACACTCCAACAGCATGTCAAATCAAGAAAACCACTCCTATCTAACATGTTCACATAAGCCACTTCAAAGTCCAAGCCCCAAGTACTCAGAACCTTCTTTACCCTCTTCCTCCAACCTTTCCTAGGACAATCCCTATTCCTTCCCTCCACCCCAAATTTATAAACTCCTAGTCATCCTATTTTGCTCCAGCCTCTCTGACTGTCCAAACCACTCTAACAGCCCATCCTCAGCCCTCTAAATAATACTTTGGTGACTCCACACCTAATCTTCAAACTCAGACTTCTCTATATAATATTTACACTACACACTGCCCTCAAACATGACATCTCTCTTGCCTCCAGCTTTCTCCTCGCTTCAACATTCAAAACCTATGCTTCACACCTACACAATAGTGCTGGGACTGCTATACTCCAGTACATTCCTCATTTTTGCCTCCAGGGATAAAGTTGTCTCCACAGAGGCTTCAATGCACCGCCCACCTTATTCCCTTTGCTATTTTTATGGTTCATCTCTTCTCTCATAGAACCATCTGCCGACAAGCTCACTCCAAAATAACTGAAAGCACATACTTCCTTCACATTCCCTCCAATCCAGTCACTCACATACAGTTGTCCCTAAAAACTTCACAGAGGCTTATGTTCCCAGAGATCCTATGGAAGCAGAAACTGAAATTAATACAGAAGGGCCACAGATATATCGGATCACTTTTTAGTTGCAGCTACAGTAAATGAGATACAAGGAAAATGGAAGCAGTAAGTAAGAGGTGAAGGTTTATAAGCTAAAGGATGAGGCAGTTAGGCAAAGATATAAACAACTATTGGAGGATAGATAATACTAATAATAATATCTTTATTTACTACATGTACAAGGTATACAGGCCTAGCTGACATCAAAGACATACTACTATATAGAAAGCCCCTTGTTACGCAGAGCATTTCGGGCAAATTAAGCCAGTTTTGTCCCAGGATGAGACCCACACCAGTCGACTAACACCCAGGTACCCATTTTACTGATGGGTAAACATAGACAACCAGTGTAAGGAAACACATTCGATGTTTCCACCCCTTCACCAGGAATCGAACCCTGACCCTCACCGTGTGAAGCAAGAGCTTTTGCCTCCAGGCCAAGGGGCACCATAGCCTGGGCTAGTGAGAGTATAGGCAATGGGGTTGAAGATGCATGGGGTAGGTTTAAAAATGTAGTGTTAGTGTTCAGCAGAAGTTTATGCTTACAGGAAAATGGGTGCGGGAGAGAAGAAGAGTGATTGGTGAAATGATGTAAAGGGAGTAGTAAGAGAGAAAGCTAGCATATAAGAGGTTTTTACAAAGTAGAAGTAATGCAAGGAGGGAGGAGTATATGGAGAGAAAAAAGAGAGGTTAAGAGAGTGGTAAAGCAATGTAAAAAGAGAGCAAATGAGAGAGTAGGTGAGATGTTATCAACAAATTTTGCTGAAAGTAAAAAGTTATGGAGTGAGATTACTAAGTTGAGGAAGTCTAGGAAACGAATGGATTTGACAGTTAAAAATAGGAGAGGAGAGTTATTAAATGGAGAGTTAGAGGCATCGGGAAGATAGAAGGAATATTCTGAGGAACTGTTAAACGTTGATGATAGGGAAGCTGTGATTTCATGTATAGGGCAAGGAGAAGTAACATCTTGTAAGAGTGAGGAAGAGTGAGTTGTGAGTGTGGGGGAAGTTCGTGAGGCAGTAGGCAGAATGAAAGCGAGTAAGGCAGCTGGGATTAATGGGATAAAGACAGAAATGTTAAAAGCAAGTCTGGATATAGTTTTGGAGTGGTTGGTGCTTTTATTGAATAAATAAATGGAAGAGGGCAAGGTGCCGAAGGATTGGGAGAGAGCATGCATAGTTCCTTTGTATAAAGGCAAAGGGGACATAAGAGTGCAAAAATTATAGGGGAATAAGTTCGTTGAGTATACCTAGCAAAGTGTATGGTAAAGTTGTTATTGAAAGAATTGAGAGTAAAATGGAGAGTAGGATAGCAGATGGACAAGGAGGCTTTAGGAAGGGTAGGGGGTGTGTAGACCGAGTGTTTACAGTGAAGCGTATAGGTGAACAGTATTTAGATAAGAGTAAAGAGGTTTTTGTGGCATTTATAGATTTGGAAAAGGCGTATGACGGTGGATAGGGGGGCAATGTGGCAGATGTATGGAATAGGAGTTAGGTTATTGAAAGCAGTGAAGAGTTTTTACGAGGATAGTGAGGCTCAGGTTAGAGTATGTAGGAGAGAGGGAGATTATTTCCCAGTAAAAGTATTTCTTAGACAAGGATGTGTGATGTCACCATGGTTGTTAAACATATTTATAGATGGGGCTGTAAGAGGGGGGGAATACTCAGGTGTTGCAGAGGTTAGTGGATGAGTCTGGTAGGGTGTGTAAAAATAAAATTAAAAGTGAATATAGGAAAGAGTAAGGTGATGAGGATAAAAAAAAAAATTGAGTAATGAAACATTGGAGATAGAGAGTATGGAGGAGGTGAATATATTCAGATATTTAAAAGTGGACGTGTCAGCAGATGGGTCTATGAAAGATGAGGTGAATCATAGAATTGACGAGGGGGAAAAAGTGAGTGATGCACTGAGGAGTCTGTGGAGACAAAGAACTTTATCCATGGAAGAGGGAAGTGTATAAGAGTATAGTTATACCAATGCTCTTATATGGGTGCAAAGCATGGGTGGTGAATGTTGCAACAAGGAGAAGGCTGGAGGCAGTGGAGATGTGTCTGAGGGCAACGTGTGGTGTGAATATAATGCAGAGAATTCATAGTTTAGAAATTAGGAGGTGGTGCAGAATTACCAGGATTACCCAGAGGGCTGAGGAGGGGTTGTTGAGGTAGTTCAGACATGTAGAGAGGATGGAACAAGATAGAATGACTTCGAGTGTATAAATCTGAAGTTGAGGGAAGGTGGGGTAGAGGTCAGCCTAGGAAAGGTTGGAGGGAGAGGGGTAAAGGAAGTTTTGCATGCGAGGGGCTTGGACTTCAAGCAAACATGCGTGAGCGTGTTAAAGTGAATGGAGACAAATGGTTTTTAGGACTTGACGTGCAGTTGGAGTGTGAGCAGGGTAATATTTATGAAGGGATTCAGGGAAACTGGCAGGCCAGACTTGAGTCCTGGAGATGGGAAGTACAGTGCCTGCACACTGAAGGAGAGGTGTTAATGTTGAAGTTTTATAACCGTGATGTAAGCGCACCACTGGCAAGATGGTGATGGAGTGAATGATGGTGAAAGTTTTTCTTTTTCGGGCCACCCTACCTTGGTGGGATTATTATTATTATAATCAAGGGGGAAGCGCTGATTATACAGCGCCTGGGGGGGGGATATGTGGAAGGCAGTCAGGCTTAAGTCGGGGAACTGGAGCACAGATCCAATTCCCTAAATCAAGAGCCCCTCACCAACATCAAGGAACCTTCCTTGAGGGGACCTTGGTGGGAAATGGCCAAGGTGTTTATAAAAATAAATAACTTTAAATAAAAAAATTCAGATGCCATATTTCTGTAATATAAATATCGGCAGTAACCAGACTGAGTAAAATAAATAATGAACAAAATAAAAAGAAAGATACGAGCATGGAAAGGTTACGGATGCAGGAAAAATGTTGGATAATTTAATCTATTTGTTTGTTGACTGTCATTAAAAATGCTGGATAATCAAAATCCTCAAACATGGAAGCCTGCAAATTTGTAGGGACAACTGTATATCAGATTTGTAAAGTTACTATGACTATCACAGGAATTCAGACATGAAATGGATGAACAGAATGCACTGATTTACATTTTCACTGTCCAGACCCTGAAATTTAAAGTGCTCACTTTCTTGACGGTAATGACACCAAATATGGAATCTGATGGAAAACTTATGGAATTATGCAGGCACAAAGTTAGTCTAGGTACATTTTATGCATCGGCCAGTTCCATTGCTCAGTTTGACCAAATTCTTACATATTTCGCTAGTAAGCTGTTTTATCGAGTACAAAAAATACACCCATTCAACCATCAAAAGTGCACAAAATTTGGTAAGAAAGTGCACACAATTTGGTAATTTGATCATTTTACACAAAATTAAAAAAAATCCAATTTAAAAACAGAGTCCAAAATAAACACTGTACACATTTCAGGCATTAAAACTACATTTCCTCTCTGCAATAATCATATCCCCAAGCCTTTTCTATATTTCACTTGCCTTCCATTTTAATTCATAACCACACAAAAATCAAAGATTTACATTATTCCTCATAGTTTCCAGCAATCCAATAATTGAATCAGACCTAGTAAAAACTGATAAAACAGACAGAAGGAATGTATGGGAGGCCTTACCCGTCCTCTGGAATATCGGCAAAAATAAATATTTCTGCTATTTTGAGGCTGATTTCAAGCTACTTCCAGCCCTTAGACTGCCTAAAATCATCTCTATTTCAGTATTATGTCTTCCATTCTATCAAATGATACCAAGAAACCATCAATAAAACCATAAAATTCATCCTAGAAAACCCCTCAATATTACTATTTTAAACCAAATACAAAGTCAGAGTTTTGCCTTTCCTATCATACAATGCATGAGACAGGAATTTTTATTTTTATACTGTGCACACTTGTACTGACCAATTCTCTCATATCTAGGCCAAAAATTTACTGCTCACAGCTTAGCTGAGTGAGCTGAGATCATGTAGATCTATGGGACACACCCTGTGAAATGGACAGTCAAAGTGTTATGACTTTCAATATTATTTTTACTATTATTATTTATAATCAAAACAAAGTGACTTTCAACAGTCTCTCATGGAAGACTTCACTGCAAACTGCAAAACACAAGTTGGTATAAAAAGTGAACTATTAAACTATTACAATAGATGAGAGATTTTGCTTGAAATATAAATGCAAGCAACGATTAGAGATAGTGTCACAAGAATCAGAACTTGCTCCAGTAATGTTTCTGATCAATATACATGATTAGGAATTTGGTATATGAGCACAGTCTCATAGTGTTATGAAATATTAAAGGAATTAAACAGAGGGGTGCTACATGACCCTTCACAGGTATAGCACTTCCCTGTGAGTATAATAATAATAATATACTAATAAAAAGGGAAGCAGTGATGTCAGGCACTGGACAGGGAAGTAAAACATCTCAAAGTAGTAGAAATGTCAAATAGGTGTAAGGAGGAGCCAGAGGTGTAAAACAGCTAAGATTAAAACAAAGATGTTAAAGGTAGGTGGGGGACATAGTTTTGAAGTGGTGTGTGTGTGTGTGTATTTGTTCAATATAGGCATAAAAGGGAAAGCTCCTAAAGATTAGCAGAGAGCATGC
This sequence comes from Cherax quadricarinatus, assembly GCF_038502225.1. Classification (NCBI taxonomy): domain Eukaryota; kingdom Metazoa; phylum Arthropoda; class Malacostraca; order Decapoda; family Parastacidae; genus Cherax; species Cherax quadricarinatus. The sequence goes on from NC_091312.1 coordinate 22,231,923, forward strand.
ATAGTTCTTTTTATAAGGGAAAAGGGGAGAGGAGTGCAATAATTATGGGGCAATAAGTTTGTTGAATATACTAGGTAAAATGCACAAAAGAATTATTATTGAAAGAGATAGGGGTAATATAGAAAGCAAGACTGCAGAATAACAATGAGGATTTAGGAAAGGTACAGGATGTGTTGATACACAACTGGACAATATTTAAATAAGAGAAGGAGCTGTGTCTTGCATTTATGGATATAAAAAGAGGCATATGATAGGGTGGATAGAGAAACAATGCAGCAGATATTGCAAATATATGAAATGTTTACTGAAAACGGTAAAAAATTTGCATGCAGGAGGTATGGGGAAACCACTTCCTAATAAAAGTAGGGACTTGGAAAGATGCCATTTGTTACCTTAGTTGCTTAACCCTTCAACTGAAACATACCCAGAAATTAAAATGCCTTTGTATGACAATATTTTTTTTAATGATTTTATCTTAGATTGAGAGACCCTATTTTTTTTAAATAGTGCAATGTACAGAAAACTGAAATTAATGGAATTATGGTACACATGTTGATTTTGGTGAAAAAGATCAATAGTCAGCAATAGCAGCTTAGGTGTGCATAGCAGTGTTTGTTGTCCATTTTATGTCAAATTATGGCTGTTTTAATTTTTTGTTTTCATTTCCCAACATTACATACACTATTTTGTTAGATGGATATGGATGTTTTTGAAGGTATTATAGTGCTGTACATGCATACTTTTTAATTCAATGGTGAGTGCTAAACCCATAGAGTCAAATAGTCTCTGGGATGTAGGAGGCAGTCAAGATTCAATCCAAGGAAAGTGAGGTTAAGTCCCACTTCCTGAGGGAAGCATAACACTCCATAGCCCAATTGCAACATTTTCCATGAACTGGTGCAAATAATCATTGTTCTTATTGTTCTTTACTGTTTTTATCTTGTAACATGACAGTTTCTGCACAAAAAATCTTTGCTGCAAAAAGTAAGCTTGCAAAATATGAATACAACACAACAGTTTAAAGAGCTGTATTAGGGAGCTTGCTTAGTCATTTAACCTTTTGTTTTTCATACTTTTTAAATGCTTTCTGGCAATGAATCAACCAGTTTCCATAAATAAGTTAGATCCATATAAATCCATGATTTTTTCAGGACCTCCTCCAACTTTGGGATGCTGGAAATTTAGTTCTCTGCTACTTGGAATAGCAACACCTGCCAAGCATTTTTCATTCGACAGATCCAAGCTGTAACTTGGCCACTCCAACACAAGAACTTCATGTTGACTCAACCAATCCTTGACCTTTTTCCTGTAGTGTCAAGGGGCTCCATCTTTCATTAAGGTGCTAGTGCCATAAATATGGAAAAGAGTAATAAGTTTCTCATCAAGGACTAGTAAATATTTCTCCCCATCCATCATTTTACCCTTGGACAGGAAACAGACCACCATGGCCACTGCAAGAGCTCAATTAAACATAATTACCTGAATCGAATATCATCCAATGTACAATACCTCTAATGTCATCTAAAGTAAAAATAGTATCTATAAACTTATTAGACTATAACCCAGCTAATTTTTTTTTTATTATAACCATGTACAATGATATGCTGTTGTATTCTTAAGTTTGGCTTAAGTTTGCCAAAAATGCTCTGTATAACTATGGTCTTTCAACATGCACTCAAGTGTTACCCATTTCTGTATAAACAATGTGTCCTATTGAAATAAACTTGTATTGTAAAATGCCTCCAAACCATGACCTTGGAAGGGTTTTAGACAGTCTTGATTGTGAAGTTGTGGTCAAACCTTGAAGACCCACTTTAATAATGAATCTGCTTTGACATATTTCTGACGACACAAAAATTCAATGCATCACTAAATGTGACATTCCTTCAAATTATCCATGGTCTAATCCTCATGCTTGTCATAAAAAGGAAGGTGGGCTTGGCTTCTTGGCAGCCTTATGACATGGCATTCTCAGATCCTTTTGCAGGCAATATTGCAGTCTGTGTGTACACAGCCACTTCTCCCAGGACATCAGGATGATTGTCCTTTAATTCCTGAGCAGAAACTGAAAGGTTTAGCATAACTTCCTTTTGTAAAGCTTCAATGCCAGGGGTTGACATCGAGCGCCTCCTATATCCCATCTTCCTAATGACTGACCCCATGAGGCAGGTTTCTTGCAGCTCTGGTGAGGTTTCAGATATACTGGGTTGCATCCCATCCTATCTGCAACATCGTTCACAGGGACTTCCTGTCCAGGAGAGTGACGACACACGTCGTCTCTTCTATACGAAGCCTCTACCAACCCCACTGTGATCAACAGGAACAGCCATAGACAGTGGGAAAGTGAAATATCAGTCAGAGCAAAAGGGAAGAGTTGCAAGTGTGATAACACATGCCTCTATCAAGTCATTTATGATTTATGTGATGTTGGAGTATGAGTTAGGTAACATTTATAAAGTGATTTAAGGAAACCAGTCAGCTGGTCTTCAGTTCTGGTGGTGGGGAGGCCAGTGACTGCACTCTGAAGAATGGATGGGGTGGTTGCAATTGAAACATCTGAATTGTGGGAGCAGCACACTTCTGGCAAAATAGTGAATGAATGATGGTGAATGTACTTCCTGTTCTGGATCACCCTGCCTTGGTAGGAGATGGCTAATGAGGCTAAAAAAAAAGTTAATAATAACAATGATATAGAAATAATTATAATTATTTAAGTACATGTACAAGGTATACAGGCCTATAAGCAGTATAATGTGTCGGTATTTTATACTATTTATTTCCATCATATATAGGCCTCGCTGACATCAATGACATATGTACTACTACATAGAAAGCCACTTGTTATGCTGAGAATTTTGGGTAAATTAGGTCAGTTTTGTCCCAGGATGCAATCCACACCAGCTGACTAACTCTCAGGTACACATTTTACTGACAAGGAACATAGACAACCAGTGTAAAGAAACACCCCCAATGTTTCTACCCTTGTTGGGAATCAAACCCAGATCCCAGCCATGTGAAGCAAGAGCTTTAGCCATCAGGCCACTGAGAGAGGGACATATGAATCATCAGTGGCAAAGGACTGCCATGGAAAAACTTGAATGAAATTTTGAGAACCTCATATGCAACATTGGCCAACTTTAAAATATCTGTTAGACACAGCTCAGTAGGCTGCTCACTTAAAAAACACAAGAGTATTCACGAAAATAGTTAATTACTCAAGTGCTTGGAACTCGGAACCTACTTTCTCATAAAAATCCCTGTTATAACTGCAGATGTTCGCAACATTAATATTTTTTATCTATTTTCCTTTACAATTTTTAATTGATTGTTAAAAATAATCGAACGAGTCCCCCCTCCACCCCTCATTCCTATTCCCTCCCAATCTTTTTCTCCCTCTCTTCCCATTCCCTGACTTTCCTCTATTGCTTTTCTTCACACTTATTCTCACTCCCAAACATAATCCTTCTCAAATTGGTGAAATATTCGTGTATCCAGTAATCAGTGAAAGACTGAACCTCAATTATATGGTTGGTCACCACATGTTAGGCAAACAATAAACAAAAAAAACAGTGTTGTGATATAGACAGGATTCCAGAATAATGAAAATAAACTCCACATCCCTAAAGATTTTTTTTAGACATGCTGGCCATCTCCCACCAAGGTAGTGTGACCAGAAAAAGAAACTTTCATCATCACTCCCATTATTACTGTCTTACGAGAGGCACACAGATATGACAATTTAGATGTCCCTCCAAACAGCAAATATCCCTACCCCTCCTTTAACCCTTTCAGGGTCAGCAGGCCCTCTCCTAAATTTGTTTTCAGGGTCGGAAATTTTTCGAAAAAATAACTATTTTTTCTTATGAAATGATAGAGAATCTTTTCCCAATCATAATGACACCAAAAGTAAGAAATTTGATGGAAAACTTACAGAATTATGCTCTTGCGAAGTTAGCGGTCTCGACGATGTTTACGCATCGGCGATTTCACCCATTTTGAGCCCTATTTTTGGCTAATTCCAATGTACCAGTCGACAAAAATCATAACTATTTCACTAGAGCTCCATTTTTTCTATCTAATGAGTACAAGAAACCACCCATTTACCGATTTCAACTATCCAATAAAGTGGTCAGAAATAGGTAATTTTGCCAATTTCACACAAATTTCAAAAGATGCCAATTTCCAAATAAGGTCCAGAATAAACAAGATAGACATTCCCAGCACTAAAATAACATTTCCTCTGTTCATTAGTCACGTCCCCAGACCTCTGTTACATTTCTTTTGCTTTCCACTTTGAATTTTTATTCTCACAAAAAATGCAGTCTACTGCATTAGTGTAGAAATGGTATAAATAACATCAGCGCACTTGTGAAAGAATATTAGACTCGCCAGTTGACGTGTATTGGACACATGGCATGATTTGTTTACTTTTGAACTTTGGCAAAAATCGAACATTTCTGCTAATTTGAGCTCAATTTCAAGGTACTTTTCCTTGTGAAACCAATCAAAATCATCTCAATTTCTGTAATATGTCTTCCATTCTATAAAATGAGACCAGGAAAACTAGAATACAAACATAAATAGCATAGGAAAATACACAGCAAAGTCGCTGTTTTAAACCAAAAACACAGTCAGTTTTTTTTTTCCTCATTTTCAAAGGTTTTCATTTTCAAAGAGAAGAGAAGTGCACCATTTCCAGTAAACCACACTGGAGTGGAATTCATTTCCAATGTTAAGGAATCCTGCAGCAGGCAGGCAAGAGACCTATCACTACGCACTGGACAACTCCATTGTTTTAGCGGTACAAGGGAGGGTGTGAGGGAGGGCGAACGGAAGTAAACAAACAGCCTTCCACACATCACTGTACAGTGGACCCCCGAGTTTCGGCAGCCTCGACTTTCGCGAAATTTGACCTTTGGCGAGTTTTTTTGGAAAAATTTGGCCTCGAGTTTCGTGAAAAAACTCGTGTTTCGGCAACCATCCGGTACCCGTCCGCCCCTCACCGCGCACACAAAGCCAGTCCCCCACGCCATTCACGTTCAGTGTGCCATTGTTTACCAACACGTGACCATCACCCCGCGGGTTCATACAATACATTTCATAATAATCCATTGTTTTTTGTGCTTGCAACTGTTAAATAAGCCATCATGGACCCAAGGAAAGCTAGTGCAAGCCCTTTGGTAAATAAAGTGAGTGACAGGGATGTGGAAGAGTTGAAGGACCACAGGGAAGAGCTAACCACTGATGAACTGCAAGAGCTTCAACTGGAACAGCATCAGACCACAGCCGAGGAACTTGCTTCAGAGGAGGAGGAAGAGGGAGTGGATGAGGTGCCTTCTTCAGTGATTAAGGACATGTGTGGAATGTGGAATGAGTTGCAAAGTTTTGTTGAAAAGTATCACCCTGACCAAGCTGAAACGAGCCCTATCTGCAACATGTACAATGACAGTGTTGTGTCCCACTTCAGGGAAATCTTAAAGAAATGCCAGAAAAAGACCTCTCTGGATAGATATTTTGTGTGCCAGGGGTCCAGTGACTCTCAAGTTGTTCCCAGTGGCATTAAAAGAAGGGAAGTAACTCCAGATAAGGACTTGCTACCTTAAGTCCTAATGGAAGGAGATTCTCCTTCCAAACAATATCTGGAGTTTATCTGGAGAGAGTTCCGGGGGTCAACGCCCCCGCGGCCCGGTCTGTGACCAGGCCTCCTTAGGTCAGTGTCCCAGGATGCGACCCACACCAGTCGACTAACACCCAGGTACCCATTTTACTGATGGGGAACATAGACAACAGGTGGAAAGAAACACGTCCAATGTTTCTACTCTGGCTGGGAATCGAACCCAGACCCTCGCCGTGTGAAGCGAGAGCGTTAACCACCAGGCCACCAGAGCCTCCTATCACCTCCTCCCATCTTCCATCCACCCAGAAGTCTTCAGTAAAGGTAAGTGTAATGTTATTATTATTTATTTTGAATGCATGTACTTGATTTCTGATTGTTTTCATTACGTAAATCTTTATTTAATTTGAAAAAAATATTTTATTTTAATATTTTTGGGTGTCTGGAATGGATTAATTTTATATCCATTATTTCTTATGGGGAAAATGGTTTCGAGTTTCGTGAATTTTGACCTTCGGCGGGCTCTCTGGAACGGATTAATCACGAAACTTGGGGGGGTCCACTGTACCTGGATGCGTAATGAATATTATTATTATTATTATTATAATCAAAAAGAAGCGCTAAGCCACAAGGGCTATACAGCGCGTAATGAATAAATTTTGCTCAGTGTTCATGGTTCTGTTTTCCTTTTCATCGCCTCATCTTGTCTTTGGATATTTATCATGGTATCCAAACAAGGTGCAGGTAACACTGGCCAAACAAGGAAGAGAATTAAACTGCCTATTTTGAAAAAATTTGAAGTAACCAAGATTCCGAAGTGTGGTGCATGTGTCCTAAAGACTGCACACAGGCTTGCTGCTAGAGAATCATTTGTTCATTCAAGACAATTATTATTATAATCAAAACCAAGTGCTAAACCCACATGCATCATACAGTCAAGACAATGAGATGAACACAAAGGCTTGTGCAATGAGTGAGCCTCAGTGTGACACAGTAAAAAGAATGAGGAACAGGTCACTAAGGCTCAATAAAACAGAAAGCTTACTCAAGGTGTGGATTGAAAAACAATGGTGTTCCACCTCATGGTCTTATTATTAGGGAAAATAAAAGCCTCATCATACTATAATACAGTGTTTGAGGAGGAAGGCATCACCAGCCTCAACTATCAACCTGGGCTTAGTAGAGCCACACCCACCCTCACCACTCACTCCAGAAAGTTAAGCATCACCAACCCAACTGTACAGTATAAAAGTAACCATTTTTTAGTTACATGTGCTCCTCCTTTTCACCATCTGAACCTCACTAGAGTTCAGGTATTTCACAGAGCATCTTCAACAAAACTGTATAAAAAAAATATTTTTTGAAGAATTATGATACGGTAGTAAAGATGATTCGTTTGGATTTTTGGAGATCTGAGGAATGGAACGCTGTTTTTCCCATATGTTTCTCACTCCTTAAGTCGCACCCCTCAAGGAAGGTTCCTTGATGTTGGTGAGGGGCTCTTGATTTAGGGAATTGGATCTGTGCTCCAGTTCCCCGAATTAAGCCTGAATGCCTTCCAGATCCCCCCCCCAGGCGCTGTATAATCCTCCGGGTTTAGCGCTTCCCCCTTGATTATAATAATAATAATAATCCTTAAGTCGCAAAAATCTGGTAGTGCAGTTCTCAGGAGCATAACCCATGTAAATTATCAATGTTTACAATATTTAAGAAGATACAGTATGTCCAAAACACTGAAAAAGAATATGATAAATAAAGCATCACTGGAATTTTTTTAAATCCTGCTTGCCCTTTCTCCCATCAGTGCCAGATAATCGATGATATACTAGACATCCCTTGCTTTTTTTTTTTTTAGGTTTGCTATGTGCAATGTCATTATGAGGTGACCTTATTTCTGCCAGAATTTCGCAATACGTGGGAAGAATTCACACCTATACAACTGGAGTGGATGATTGTTGTGTGCTTTCAATCACTGAGATCACCTAATCAAAGCATCACTCAATTTTCTACCAGTATTTCATTAATTCTCACTAAACTGGTTTATATTAACATTCATAGAAAGATTGTAAAATATAAAAAGCAGATTTTGGCATGGTAAATCTAAGTTGAAAGTGAATATAGATGAGAGTAAGGTGATGATGGTATCAAACGATTTAGATAAAGAAAAATTGGATATCACATTGGAGGGAGGGAGTATGGGAGAAGCGAATGTCTTCAGATATTTGGGAGTTGACTTGTCAGTAGATGGGTTTGTCAAGGATGAGGTTAACAATAGAACTGACGAAGGAAAAAAGGCAAGTGGCACAGTGAGGTATCTGTAGAGACAAAAAACGTCATCCGTGGAGGCAAAGAAGGGAATGTACGAGAGTATAGTGGTACCAACACTCTTAAGTGGGTGTGAAGCATGGTTTGTAAATGCTGCAGTAAGGAGGAGGCTGGAGGCAGTGGAGATGTCATGTCTAAGGGCAATGTGTGGTGTAAATATTATACAGAGAATTCACAGTGTGAAAATTAGGAGGAGGTGTAGAGTTACTGAAAGTATTAGTCAGAGGGCTGAAGAGGGGCTGTTGAGGTGGTTTGGTCATTTAAAGAGAATGGAACAAAGTAGAATGACTTGGAGAGCATATAAATCTGTAGGGGAAGGAAGGCAGGGTAGAGATAATCCTCAAAAAGGTTGGAAGGAGGGGGTAAAAAGAAAAAAAGTTTTGTGAGTAAAAGGCTTGGGCTTCCAGTAAGCGTGCATGAGCATGTTATATAGGAGTGAATCGAGACAAATGGTCTTTGGAATCTGATGAGCTGTTGTAGTGTGAGCAGGGTAATAGTATTTTGTGAAGGGATTCAGGGAAACTAGTTAGCCGGTCTTGAGTCCTGGAAATGGGAAGTACAATGCCTGCACTTTAAAGAAGGGGTTTGGGATATTGGCAGTTTGGAGGGACATCTAAACTGTCGTATCTGAGCGCCTCTGTGAAGACAGTGATTACACATGAGTGATGATGAAAGTGTTGAATGATGAAAGTTTTTTCTTTCTTTTTGGGTTTTTCTTTTTGGGTTGCCCTGCCTCGGTGGGAAATGGCCGACATGTTAAAAAAAGAAGTTTAAAAAAAAAAATTCCAAAAAATGTGAGCTCTTTAAACATGCATAAAATTAAGGTAGTGAAGGGGACAGTGAATGAAGCATTAAATCAATGATTGAAACAGGAAAATGGTGAGGCAGTGAGCAAGAAATACAGGCAGTGACAAAAGCAGTGAGCAAGGGATACAAGCAGTGAGTGATACAGCCACCAGTTCAAGTCCAGGGCCACCCTCCTTGGCTCCCAGCCAACTCTCCCTCCTGGTTTCACAGGCTACCCACCCACCAACACCATGCCTCACCAACAACCCTCCTATCCTCTGACTGCCAACTACTAACGAGCTAACACAGAATAAGTAAATATACAATTTTTTGACCAATTTTCATGAAAAAACAAATGTGAACATTGTACATGCTCAAAATGAATATTCACGAAGCATGAAAGTATTGTGCCAAAACCTGAGGAAAAGTATAACGTGGAATTTGCAAAGTCTGAGAACGAATCCTTGTCTTTTACGTGTTACAAAGGGTTTGCTATATGTATGCGATTTCACTGTATGCACTAGTGGCCAGGAATACACCTATCTCATAAAGGAAGGGACTCCTGTACTGTATATAGGATTCACATTTAAGAAAATTATTAATGTTTAATCTACAATTCTATATAAAATAAGAACACTCCAAATATTAATGTATTTCTTGAGAAAGTAATTGACTGCAAAGTTGAAAAAATGATTTGTCTGAATATTTGCACTAAGAGGAGAGCATATATAGTCCCTTTATATAAAGGGAAGGAGGACAAAAGGGATTGTAAAAATTATAGAGGAATAAGTTTACTGAGTATACCAGGAAAAGTGTACGGTAGGGTTATTATTGAAAGAATTAAAGGTAAGACAGAATGTAGAATTGCGGATGAGCAAGGTTTCAGAATGGGTAGGGGATGTGTAGATCAAGTGTTTACATTGAAGCATATATGTGAGCAGTACGTATTTAGATAAAGGTAGGGAAGTTTTTATTGCATTTATGGATTTAGAAAAGGCATATGATAGAGTGGATAGGGGAGCAATGTGGCAGGTGTTGCAAGTATATGGAATAGGTGGTAAGTTACTAAATGCTGTAAAGAGTTTTTATGAGGATAGTGAGGCTCAGGTTAGGGTGTGTAGAAGAGAGAGAGACTACTTCCCGGTAAAAGTAGGTCTTAGACAGGGATGTGTAATGTCACCATGGTTGTTTAATATATTTATAGATGGGGTTGTAAAAGAAGAAAATGCTAGGGTGTTCGGGAGAGGGGTGGGATTAAATTATGGGGAATTAAATACAAAATGGGAAGTGACACAGTTACTTTTTGCTGATGATACTGTGCTTATGGGAGATTCTAAAGAAAAATTGCAAAGGTTAGTGGATGAATTTGGGAATGTGTGTAAAGGTAGAAAGTTGAAAGTGAACATAGAAAAGAGTAAGGTGATGAGAGTATCAAATTATTTAGATAAAGAAAAATTGGATATCAAATTGGGGAGGAGGAGTATGGAAGAAGTGAATGTTTTCAGATATTTGGGAGTTGACGTGTCAGCGGATGGATTTATGAAGGATGAGGTTAATCATAGAATTGATGAAGGAAAAAAGGTGAGTGGTGCAGTGAGGTACTTGTGGAGGCAAAAAATGTTATCTATGGAGGCAAAGAAGGGAATGTATGAAAGTACAGTAGTACCAACACTCTTATATGGGTGTAAAGCTTGGGTTGTGAATGCAGCAGCAAGGAGGCAGTTGGAGGCAGTGGAGATGTCCTGTCTAAGAGCAATGTGTGGTGTAAATATTATGCAGAAAATTCAGAGTGTGGAAATTAGGAGATGTAAAGTTAATAAAAGTATTAGTCAGAGGGCTGAAGAGAGTTTGTTGAGGTGGTTTGGTCATTTAGAGAGAATGAATCAAAGTAGAATGACATGGAGAGCGTATAAATCTGTAGGGGAAGGAAGGCGGGGTAGGGGTCGTCCTCGAAAAGGTTGGAGAGAGGGGGTAAAGGAGGTGTTGTGGGCGAGGGGTTTGGACTTCCAACAAGCGTGCATGAGCGTGTTAGATAGTGAATGGAGACAAATGGTATTTGGGACCTGACGATCTGTTGGAGTGTGAGCAGGGTAATATTTAGTGAAGGGATTCAGGGAAACCGGTTATTTTATATAACCGGACTTGAGTCCTGGAAATGGGAAGTGCAATGCCTGCACTTGAAAGGAGGAGTTTGGGATATTTTCAGTTTGGAGAGATATATTGTGTATTTTTATTTGTATATACTTATAAGCTGTTGTATTCTGGGCACCTCTGCAAAAACAGTGATTATGTGCGAGTGAGGTGAAAGTGTTGAATGATGATGAAAGTATTTTCTTTTTGGGGATTTTCTTTCTCTTTGGTCACCCTGCCTCGGTGGGAGACGGCCGACTTGTTGAATAAAAAAAAAAAAAATTTGCACTGTTCATATCTGCAGATCAGTATTTGTATAAAGTTAGTAGACTGCACAGTGCCCTATTTGCAAGTGCCAATGTTCATAACTTGCTTGATTATAAGGCAGGGGACTACCGTATATAGATGAAGAAATGCCGAAAAAAAATTTTCACAACATATATCCTATCCAGAAGACAACCAGACATTAAGAATATGGGTATTAAAACCTGTAGTACTAGAGTTCAGTACTGTATAGAAATTTTATAGTACATAATTTACAGTAATGTTACTTATCTTTTTGTAGTGCAGAGATGAGTTGTAAACTGTTATGATCAATAGTGGTGACTCAGAGAAACTTTTATTCTGAATCAGAGGTGCAGCAAAGCTTACTAGTGAAAAATGTAGATGGCTGAATAGATGTTGAATGAGGAACAGGTCTGAATATTGCATTTACTGTCTGCCATATTCATGTTGTTACTTTATGAAACATTCTCTAAGAATTCGTAAGTACTTCTGCCAAAGACATCTGTGTACTTGGCGAGAACATCAGTTGCATCTCTTATAACTAACAGTTTTGGTGGCCTCTCAATCTCTTCTTTGTTATCAACATCACTATCCTCTTTTTTAGGCCAGTACTAATACCAAGAGACTGCTCTGCAATTTCTGCATCACTCAATATGCAGTAACCAGGATTACCAATCTCTTATAGCCATGCCATCACATCTCCCTCTGTAACTTAAGTTTCTCCAACCCTCTCAAGGGTACAATGAAAATCAATGGCTTCAAAACCCTGAAAGTCCAACTCAGTATCATGGTTGTTTAAAAAAATAAAAGTAACTATTAGCTAATGTTGTTCTTTGCAGTTCCTTCCACGACACTGCAAGACTGAAGTTGGCAGACATCAGGTTATACTTTTTTGATGTTCTCCAATGTATGTAGGCTTCTATTACCTCTTTCTAGATCTTCAGCCTCCTCAATCATTACCAGTATTTCATCTATTTACCTAAACTGATACAGCTTCTTGCAAGCTGCAACAATCCCCTGGTCCATAGGTTGCATCAGGGAGGTGGTAATAAGGGACAGAAAAATGGCCTTAATTTTACCATTTGTGCTGCTTAAATTATCAGCCCTTGCATGAGCAGGTGCATTATTAAGCAAGAGAAGAGCCTTGACATCCTCAGAATCTAGTGTAAGGACTAAAGTTGGTGCTTGCTTCCTTCACTGATAAAATTTGTAAAAAAATAGTCATCAAATATATATCTGTCAAATCAGCCTTTCTTGAAACCATAAGGCCATGTTAATCTGCCTAAGACCATCAGTTTCAAACAGTAAGAACCATCACCATTAGAACAACATAATACAGAAAGTTGGTCTTTGCTGAACTTAATGCCTGATATTGTATCTTCAAGCTGAAAGACAAGTGCTGGAAGAGTGAGTGCCAAAGGAGACCAGTCTCATCAACATTATACAGCTGAGACTGAGCTTCTCACTGTTCATCAGATCACTTAACATTAATCTGAATGGCTCAACTTCATCCATGGGTGCACTACCAGCCTCAGTGTAAATCTTGACATTACTCGAGCCATGACGATTATGGAAGCACCAAAGCCAACCATTACTTGCTTGAAATTCCACATTTATATGTTTTGATAGCCTATGAGCAGCAGAGTGAAGATTAACACAATGAACATTAACACCAACAGAACATTGTCAAACATACCATTTATGCACTGCTGCTACATGGTTTTTATCATGAACTGTTTTCACGTGCTTTCTAGGACACAACAAATGATAGATGATACACAAATAACCTGCACATAGAAGAGAGGAGCTTACGACGATGTTTCGGTCTGACTTAGACCATTTACTAAGTCACACTGGCTTTATGCCATTTACTAAGTCACACTGACTTAGTAAATGGTCCAAGTTGGATCAAAACATCGTCCTAAGCTCCTCTCTTCTATGTGCGGGTTATCTGTGTATCGGTCCAGTCACAGTATTGTGCCTTTTTTTGTTATTGATAGAGAGATGAGCCAGCAAGACTGGACCTAGTATTTACTGCAAGTACATCTAACATAGGTGAAATAGAATATGAGAGCCTCCTGTCTGCTAAACTTAGAGTACCTTGTAGAACTAAATGTTGATGGATGTGGTGGGAAAGGGAACTGGAGAAAAAACTCGGCAGTTGAAGTGGAATACCTAATTGAAAAGTGGAAACAGTAAAGATAAAGAGTGTCTTTGATTCAACCAGAGATGTAGAAAGGCAAAAAGAGAAAAAGCACGAGAGCATTGAAAAACTACAGAAAAAAAACAACAGCAATAGAAAAGAGCAGATTAACCAGGAATGAATATGCAAGGAAGAGGAGAGGCTGAGTGACAATTTCAGAATGACGTAGCAGCAAAGGCCAAGTTTCAACCACAATTGCTTCACAGCCACATCAGAAGAAAGACATTAAACTGCTAGGTGAATAAGAGCAGAAGGTGTAAGGAAACAAGCTCAACATTTCAGTCATGTCTGAGATTGATTCTGAACCCTTAACCCTTTGACTGTTTACGCCGTATAAATACGTCTTACGCGCCACTATTTCTGATGTATATATACTCAATAATTCTAGCGGCTTCAAATCAAGCGGAAGAAAGCTGGTAGGCCCACATGTGAGAGAATGGGTCTGTGTGGTCAGTGTGCACCACATAAAAAAAAATCCTGCAGCACACAGTGCGTAATGAGAAAAAAACTGATAGTTTTTTTGGATTAAAACACCGACTTTGAGGTGTATTTTCATATAGTATTTATTGCTGTATTCGCGTTTTCATGGTCTTGGGTGATAAAATGGAAAACGTATTACAGAAATAGAGATGATTTTCATTACTTTGACGATGAAAATGACCTTGAAACTGAGCTCAAAGTAGCGGAATGTTCGATTTTTATCAATGTTCAGGAGTAAACAAATCACACCACACGTCCAATACACGTCAACTGGGGAGTCTAATATTCTTTCACTAGTGCACTGATATTATTTATACCATTTTTACAATAATGCAGTAGTCTGCATAACAGTAAATTTCGTATTTTTTTGTATGAATAAATCAAAATAGAAAGCAATAATAATATAAGAGGGGCCTAGAGATGTGACTAATGAACAGAGGATATGTTATTTTAGTGCCAAAAATGTCTACCTTGTTTATTCTGGACCCTATTTTGAAATTGGCATCTTTTTTAATTTGCGTGAAATTGGCCAAATTGCCAATTTCTGACCACTATATTGGGTAGTTCAAATTGGTAAATGAACGGTTTCTTGTACTCAGCTGATAGATAAAATGGAGTTCTAAAGAAATAGCTATGAGTTTGGTCAACTGGAAGAACAGAATTGGCTGAAAACAGGGCTTAAAGTCGGCGAAATCGCCGATACGCATATGTCGCTGAGACCGCTAACTTCGTGGGAGCGTAATTCTGTGAGTTTTCGACCAAATTTCGAACTTTTGGTGTCATTACCATCGGGAAAAGATTCTCTATCATTTCATAAGAATTTTTTTTTTTTTTTCAAAAATTTATCGACATAGAATGACAGTTTCAGAAAGGGGCCTGCGACAGTCAAAGGGTTAATGTGTGAGTTAAGGATGCTACCAAGCCACAAGCACCTATAATAACCAGTACAGGTTCAGAGATGGCAAATCTTGTCTTATCAACCTTTTGGATTTCTATGGCAAGTAACAGAAGGGAGAAGTGAGACAGGAGAAAGAGAGGGATGGGTGGAATATATTTTCTTAGACTACAGGAAGGCATTAAATACTGTACCCCACCAAAGATCAAAACAAAAACTTGAGATGCACACAAATACCTGGGAACATACTCCAGAGGATCAAAGAGTACCTCAGGGAAAGAAAGTAAAGAGTCAATGTCCAGAAAGAGATGGCAGAATAGGGAAGCACAATAAGCATGATTCTGCAAGGATCTGTATTAGGACCCATGTCGTTTCTGGTTTGTGAATGACATCCCAGATGGAATTGAGTCAGATGTCCTTGTTTGCTGATGTATACATCTGTGAATAAAAACAGAAGAGGATAGGGGAAAAGCTACAAATAGATCTAAAACCCATAATAAATCTTAAACCCAGTGGTGCAGCCATGGGGCAAGGGGGTATAATAAGGGATAAAGCCCCTCCCCAAAAGTAAATAATTTTTATTTTTTTTCAATTAATGGTTAATTTTCACTATTACGTGGACCAGTGACTACTGGCTAAGGCAGTGGTGAGGCAAACTAGAAACACAACTTCAAGAGTAGATATGATAAGGCTCAAGAGGCTAGAAATTCATGAAACCAATCAAAGTCTATGACGAAGGGCAAAAGTGAAGTCTCAAACTTCACAAGCACAACTCTGCAAGTACACTCAAGATTTTGCTACAGATGTGTACTGTGCTTGCAAGTGTGCATGCACAAATAGAGGCAAGTCCCCATTTTATGAACATTCAAATTACAAACACACACACACACACACACACACCAACAAGGGCATTTTAAAACCAATTAGTTTTATTTGTGCCAATCTTCAGTTACAAACATGAATGACTGTGAAAATAGGCTGAGTTGCAAACAACTTATTTGTAAGTTGAAACAACTGGAACACTAGTCCATGAGTTAGGGAACCTCTGTACATGACATCAAAGATTAAAAATTATAAAGTTACAAACTTTAGACAAGTCCTTGTTAAACTTATTAGTCTAATGCAACCAATGAACTTACCAAAACATTTTGAAAGGTTGGTCTGTTTGTCAATGAAAACTTTTGCAGAAATGACTTTGCCAAATGGCCAGAATGCATGGGCAAGCTCCTGGTCTGTAAACTCCTGTGGAAGGTGGTAGATAAAGAGGTTTGCCCCATCAGGTCCCTCCACCTGTTTGCCTGCAGGATTAGATGATGATGCAGCTCCTAACCCAGCACTCACATTATTGGGGAAGCCTGTAAAATAATTCAGATTTTATTAGCAAGATAAACTATCAATAATATAATAGAGTAATAATTTTCAAACTAACATAAAGGGAGTACAGATGAGAGCAAATAACATATAAGATGAACTCCACCAAAGGGCTGCCTATTTTCAGTTTTTATTGTCTTATTCTCTTCAAAGGTGATGTATCGATGCTGGTGAAGGGCTTTTTTTTCCAAGGAATTTGAGGGGCACTAAAAAGCAAAGCTGGGGTACAAGACATCAATCAATTCAAAATACCATGTCTATGAAAGACATTGAAAAATCTTCAGTTTTTGTTGTGATTTTTTTTTATTTTACTACGCTGTTTAAGTTAAGTGTTGCATGCTGTTTTCTTCTACGTGCTTTGTATTCCTTCATCTTTACTCCTATGGTCCTCTTCAAGGAAGGCTCCTTGGCGTGGTGAAGAGGCTCTTGGTCTGAGGAATTAGACCTGTCGGTCTTCTTCCTCAGACCGAACCTAATTACCCCCCAATCTCCCCTCCCCTATCCCATCCTCCCCACCCTCTCCTTTTTCCTTTCCTCCTCCTCCTCCCCACCCCTCCCTTTTGCCCTTCCTCTTTTTGGCCTTTGGGATTTCTCCCACAGGCGCGCTAGTTCCTAGGTAGGGGAAAGGATACCGGGGTCCATCCCATTCCATTGAGGTTCTTGGCGGTGGCGTAGTTTGCCGTGGAATCTGGATCGCCTGGGGATGTCCCGATCCCTCTCCGGTATCCCGGAGTAGCTTTGGGTGTCTTTCGGGCGACGGGTGTATCTCTGGAAGCCACCTTTCGGATTCTGGGGGTGGTGGCCGAAGGAGGTATGCTTTGTGGCGGATATCCGGCCGCCCTCTCTTTTGTCCACCGAGGTAGCTCGGCAGATGTGAGGTTGCTATCCTGGATTGTTAGTTTACTAGCATGATGGGTAGGGTATGGCACGGGTTCCATGCTGCATCTGCGCTACTTGCGGTGCTGAGGTCCTCTTGGGCGCGGAGGGGGATTTCTGGCCCTTTCATTCCTCCTAGGAACTATCCCTCCCCGGTCTCCCCTTTTTTTATTCTTTTTTTTATTTTTATTTTCTTTTCTTTCTTTTTTTTTCTTAAAAACAAAAAGAAAGAAGTAACCTAACCATGGCAGCCCTAGTCCATGAACCTACTACCCCCGGGCCCCTTCTTGATACCGCACCCCGTTCTGACCCCGCCTCGTCTTTGGACCACTCTTCAGACACTCCTCATGCCTCTGTACCTCTTGCCGGTGCTGTTTTCTCACCCGCTTCAGGTACTGAGGCCTCGACTGACTCCTTCGATTTATCGGACCTTCGCTCTCCTCTGACTATGCTTCCGGCCTCTCCCTCTATGGTGCGGCAATTTTCAAATCGCCGACCCGTTCCACGTCGGACCAACTCTGGTCCCACGCCTAAACGCCAACGACAATTACCTGCTGATGATACTTCTCCACCTTCTCGTTCTTCTCAGAAACGATTGACACGTCCTTCACTACCTTTCCACGCTCAGTTTCAGACTGAACAATGGACTAAATTCTTCACTTTACGACCGACTTCCTCTACTGCCTATCTTTCTGACCACAGTATTGGCAAGGCACTCCTACGCCATGTTGGTAAAGATATTTCTTTTCATGCTCTTAAGAGCGGTACGCGCATCATCACCATACAGAATGCTGCCCAGGCTCATGAGCTCTCTTGTCTTTCCCATATCGATACTGTTCCTGTCACTCTTGAAAAACATCATTCCCTCAATTCTTGTAGTGGCACCGTCATTCTGCCCCATACCATAGTTCAACAAAATTTCCAGACATGTGGCACTGACATTCTTGAACAGCTGGAACTCCAAGATCTCCCAATCCTCAAGGTAGACACTTACGTTCTTCCTGCCCGCGGGCGGAGACGATACCCTAGCAATGTGGCTCGTTTAACTTTTGACAGCCGAGAACTCCCATCCTCAGTTTATATAGCAGGACATCGGTTACAAGTTCGAAAGGTGATCCCTACACCACAACAGTGTAGAAATTGCTGGCGATTTGGCCATCCAGCGAAATATTGCAGATCTATCGCCGAATGCCCAGTCTGTGGTGCCGATGACCATTCTAATACGTCTTGCAATCGATCTCCCTCTTGCCTTAACTGTCATGAGGCTCACCCTTCGTACTCTCGCCGTTGTCAAGTCTATTTAAACGAGCGGGAAATCCGTTACCTCAAAGAGACAGAAGGTCTCCCTTATGCCATGGCAGTTTCTCATCTCTGTCTCCAAGGGAGACTCCCACGTGTTTCTTATTCCCGTGTTTCAAAACGTCCCCCCACTTCTGGTATCCCATCTTCTACACCCACCTCTGTGGTTACCTCTCCCATAGTCACTCCTGTATCTAATCCTTTTGCTGTCCTCGGCTCAGACGTCCCTACTTCAACGCCTCAGTCTGATCTCGCTTCTTCGTGTTCTCTCTCACAAGCCTCAGTATCGACGAGACCTCGTACGACACCTCCTCCCAATCGTCCCTCTACTTCTCAAAAGTCAAAAAAAAGTCCGTTAACACCTCCTACCCATCTTCCACCTCCTCATTTTACCCTCCCTGTCTCTGTCCCTGGTTCTCCCCCTCTCACTGGCTCAGTTACAAGTGTAGAGGTTCACCCTCCTCCTCGTACTGTATCTTCCTCCCCTGTTCCCTCCCAAGTTTCTTCCTCTTCTGCCACCTCCCAGGTTTCTGCCTCTTCTGTCCCCTGCCACGCTTCTCCAGTTCCCTCCACCCTTTCGCCCCCTCCCCCTACCTTGGTACAGTCCAATACAGTTCCAATCTTTACTCATCCTCCCCCTACCATTTCCAATATTGTCTCCCATACGACGTCTCTGAATTCCGAAACACTTGAAGCAATCTCTGAATATATTGCAGAGACCAAACCATCAATGGACACTGATCCACCTTCCGCTCTTTCTCTCTCCTCTGCTCCATCTGCGCAACTCCTTTCTTCACAGCGCACCGTTCCTTCGCTGCTTGAACGTTTTCCACTGCCTCCGCATGTGGACTTTTCTAACCCCTCTAGTCCGTAGGAACCCTTACCTGCGGATTTCAAGTATGTTTATCATTGCCAATCATGGCCTATTTACAGTGGAATATACGCGGCCTCAGGGGTAATCGGGGTGAGCTTCAGATGTTACTCTCCCAGTTTGCCCCTGTTGGTGTTTGCTTACAGGAACCAAAATTACACTCTGCTGTTATTTCTCCCATCTCAGGCTATAATTTATTGTATTCTTCAGATCCTTTTCCTGATGGGACCTTTAATGAAAGTGCCCTTCTTCTAAGCACTGATATTCCGTACCATCAGCTATTTGTTCATACTTTGCCGCATTACACAGCAGCCCATATCCACTTACATAGGTGGTATACGCTCTGTTCTTTATATCTCTCTCCTTCTCGGGCATTATCTATTCCGGATATTGCCTTCCTTGTTTCGTCATTACCGCCACCGATTCTGTTACTTGGTGATTTTAATGCCCACCATTTCCTCTGGGGGGGGTCTCACTGTGATTCCCGTGGAATTCAGTTAGAGGCTTTTCTTACCACCCACCCCCTCCATGTTTTAAATACAGGTACTCACACCCATTTTGATCCTCGGACTCATACTCTCTCTTGCATCGATATCTCAGTCTGCTCTTCCTCCGCCGCATTAGACTTCACTTGGTCTGTTCTCCCGGACTTACATGACAGCGATCATTTCCCAATCATTCTTACTTCCCCTTCATATTCGCCACCTCTTCGCACCCCACGCTGGCAATTTGATCGGGCAAATTGGAACCTTTACTCACACCTAACTGTTTTTAAAGAGGTTCCTTCTTCGTCCTCCATCGATGAGCTTTTACACCTCTTCTCGTCCTCCGTTTTCACCGCAGCTTCTCATTCTATACCCCAAACTTCGGGCAGGCATTCTCAGAAATGCGTGCCTTGGTGGTCTCCTGCTTGTGCTCGTGCAGTACGTTTGAAACGCGCTGCATGGGGCAGGTATCGGTACAATAGAACCACAGAGAGACTCCTTGATTTTAAACAGAAGCGTGCGATCGCTCGCCGTGTCATCCGTGACGCTAAACGCACTTGCTGGCGAGATTATGTCTCCACCATCACCTCTGCTTCCTCTATGAGTGCAGTCTGGAAAAAAGTACGAAAACTGAGTGGTAAATATTCTCCTGACCCGGCTCCTGTTCTGCGGGTTGCCGGTGTTGATATAGCAAACCCACTAGATGTTGCCAATGAAATTGGCAAATATCTGGTTTGTATTTCTCAGGGACTCCATCTATGCCCCTCATTTCTTTCCTCAAACTCTGCCAGAGAGTTAGCACCCTTGGACTTTTCTTCTCTCAGAGAAGAACAGTATAATGTGCCTTTTACACTTCAAGAACTGGAGGCAACACTCTCAGCTTGTCGATCATCGGCAGCTGGGCCCGACGACATTCATATTCGTATGCTACAACATTTACATCAGTCAGCCCTTGCAGTCCTATTACGCCTTTACAATCTTATTTGGTCACAAGGAGTTCTTCCACAGCTGTGGAAATCCGCCATTGTTCTCCCTTTCCGCAAACCAGGCACTACGGGACATGAAACCTCCCACTATCGTCCCATTGCTCTTACCAGTGCAGTTTGCAAAGTAATGGAACGCCTAGTAAATAGACGTTTAGTGTGGTATTTAGAGACACACAACAGTCTCTCCACTCGTCAATATGGCTTTCGTAAGGGACGTTCTACCATAGACCCCTTACTACGCTTGGATACGTATGTTCGTAATGCCTTTGCGAATAACCACTCAGTTATTGCCATATTTTTTGACCTTGAGAAGGCATATGACACAACTTGGAGGTATAATATTTTAGCCCAAGCCCACTCCTTAGGCCTTCGAGGCAATCTACCATCCTTCCTTAAGAACTTTTTAACTGACAGGCATTTCCGTGTTCGGGTTAATAATGTGCTCTCCCCGGACTTTATCCAAGCTGAAGGTGTCCCCCAGGGATGTGTTCTGAGCACAACACTTTTTCTCCTTGCTATTAATGATTTGGCCTCTAGTCTTCCATCAAATATTTGGTCATCACTCTATGTTGATGACTTCGCTATTGCCTGTGCAGGTGCTGACTGTCACCTCATTACAGTTTCTCTCCAGCATGCAGTCGACCGTGTTTCCAATTGGGCCACCACACGTGGGTTTAAATTTTCCAGCACTAAAACCCACCAAATTACTTTCACTAGACGCTCTGTCATCTCCGATCATCCTTTGTACCTCTATGGCTCCCGTATCCCTGAACGTGATACAGTCAAGTTTCTGGGCCTCCTCTTTGATCGTAGGTTATCCTGGAAACCTCACATTACCTCTCTGAAGGCAACTTGTCACAGCCGGCTGAACCTTCTTAAAACCCTTGCTCATCTTTCATGGGGAGCTGATCGTCGAACCCTCCTTCGCCTACATTCCACCCTTATTTTATCGAAACTTGATTATGGTGACCAGATCTATTCAGCGGCATCTCCTGCTACTCTCTCTAGCCTTAACCCCATTCATCACCAAGGATTACGTTTACGCCTTGGTGCTTTTCGCTCTTCCCCTGTCGAGAGCCTCTATGCAGAAGCGAACGTTCCATCCTTATCTGATCTCCGTGATGCCCATTGCCTGCGCTACTATGTACGCTCTCATGATCTCTGCAATCCTTCCATTTATAGAATGGTCACTGATTTTAGTAGACATTCTTTATTTGTTTGCCGCCCCTGTTTACTCCGTCCCTTCTCTCTTCGCCTTCATTCGCTCTTGTCTTCTCTTCAACTTCCACCTTTCTATGTACATGTAGCATCTCACTTTTCCCTGCCCCCCTGGGAAGTTCCAGCTGTTCGAGTCTGTTCTTTCTCCCTCCCTTGCTCGAAAGCCCAACTGTCTACGGTCGCTTCCCGCTCTCTTTTTCTTGACCACTTTCACTCTCATTCTCATGCCATTGCTGTGTACACAGATGGCTCTAAGTCTTCTGACGGTGTAGGATTCGCAGCAGTGTTTCCGGACAGCGTCGTACAAGGGCATTTACTATCTTCAGCTAGTATTTTTACTGCTGAATTATATGCCATCCTTACAGCACTTATCCGTATTGCATCTATGCCTGTGTCATCATTTGTGGTTGTCTCAGACTCCCTTAGTGCTTTACAGGCTATACAAAAATTTGATACACCTCACCCCTTAGTCCTCCGTATCCAACTTTGGTTATGCCGCATCTTTACCAAGCATAAAGGTATTGTTTTTGTTGGGTCCCTGGTCACGTTGACGTACAGGGCAATGAACAGGCAGACACTGCTGCGCGGTCAGCAGTACATGACCTACCAGTTTCTTATAGAGGTATTCCATTTACGGACTATTTTGCTGCAATATCTTCCCACCTTCACACCCGTTGGCAACAACGTTGGTCTACTATGCTCGGCAACAAACTTCAATCTATTAAACCGAGTATAGGTTACTGGCCATCTTCTTATCACCAGTGTCGAGGTTGGGAGACTACTCTCTCCCGTCTTCGCATTGGCCATACTCGTCTTACTCATGGATATCTCATGGAGAGGCATCTTGCTCCTCTCTGTGAGAATTGCCAAGCTCCATTATCAGTCAGCCACATTCTGTTGGACTGCCCACTTTATCAACGAGCACGCAGAATTTACCTCTGTCGTCGTTTTCGCTCCGCTGCTCTCTCTTTACCTTCCCTTCTCGCTGATGGACCCACCTTTCATCCGGACTCTCTCATTGACTTTTTGACAACAACTGACTTACTTCACAAATTCTGATACCTTCAGCCCTTTCTACTTCAATCTCTTGCTACCCTCTACCCCCGTACTATCCCCTGCCCCGCTGTTTTCTGTAACCTGCTGATCATCCCTCCTCCCTTCTGCCATCCAATACCCTCGCTTCCTTCCCTACCCTGCAGCGCTGTATAGCCCTTGTGGCTTAGCGCTTCTTTTTGATTATAATAATAATAATTTACTCCTGTGGTACCTGCTCAGCTGCACTGCTTGCACAGTTGCTTGAACATACTTGGTCGTGTTCTTGGTGCCACTGTGGCAGTTTTACGCTCTTAAATTTAGTTAATGTGTTACAAAATGATGATGGTGTTGAACAAGAATAATTATGAAATGCTAATTATTATAAATTTATAAAGGAAAAAAAAAGGCAGGTGAAGTGTTAAAGTATCTGTGGAAAGAAAGAAGTTTACCTATGGAGGCAAATAATGGTAATGTGCCAGAGTACAGTGGTACCAACATTTTTATATGGGTGCGAAGAATGAGTTTTGACTGCTGTACCAAAAAGGAGGCTAAAAGCAGCAGAGATGTCATATTTGAAAGCAGCGAGTGGTGTGAATATCATGCAGAAAATCTGGAGTCTAGAGATCAAAAGACGATGTGGAATAATCAAGGGTATAATTCAGAAATCTGAGGAAGGGCTGTTGAGGAGTCTGGGCATATACATGTAGAGAGGATGACAAGGAATAGGCTGACTTAAGACAGTGAAAAGAAGAGGTAGGGAGGAAGATAGGAGGGAAAGGGATCTTCCTACACATGGCTGAAGGGAGAGTACAAGAGGCTTTAAATTTTAGGGGCTTGAGAATCCAATGTGATTGTGTGAGCACCTTAGACAGGAGTACATGGAGGCAAGTGGTTTTTAATGAACATACTGCTGAAGTGCGAGCAGGATAACTTATAAGAAAAAATTCAGGGAAACTGGTTAGCCAGACTTGAGTCCTGGAGGTGGTAAGGACAGCACCTGCACTCCAAAGGAGAGGCAGGTTAGTTGCAACCTGAGGATAATCTGATTGTGATGTCAGCACACGTCTGGAAAGACGATGATTCAGTGAATGTTAGTGAATGTATATTTTTTTTTCTTTGGGTCACCCTGGCCTTGCAGGAAATGGCAGCTGAGTTACAAATGTTTAATACTTATTGATGTGAAATTAAGTATGAAATAATTTCTAGGTATCTCTGTGACCTTTATACAGTAAGGCCCTGACTTGCAAGGTTCTGAGGTTTTGCACTTACAACACTGGCATTAACAAACAATTAGCTCACTCTTCCAACCTTGGAATAATTATTTTCTTAAGTATGAATTATAAATATATTATTTTTGCAGTTAGTTTTTTACCAAATGCATTCAAACTTCGTTCATTTTATATACGTATGAAGAACTCGCATTTGTTTCATAAAGATTGGTCAAGAACTAAAGAATCAGTAGTTACGCTGTGTTAGTACATCAGTGGTTGACGCTGAGGGAGGACTGGGGAAGGACTGGTGAAAGTTGGTGTGGGAGGAAGGTGGGCAGGTTTGCTATGGGCCTGGAGGGAGGCCCACCTTGCAAGTTATCATGGAAGTGTTCAGCAAACAGTTGAACCAAGATGGAGCACCACACAATGACAAAGTCGCCTACCCACACACAAGTTCATACCCACACCACCCACACAATTACACCATCCTCATTTCTACACCACCCTTCACACTACCTGCATGCCCACACCACCCACATGCCTGCAACACCGCCCCCTGCCCATACTACACTCACATCTCCACCACCCTCGAACCTATACCATCCACCCTCACATGCATGACTCTCACTTTCAATTTTTAAGTGAAAAGAAATGGTACTGAATGCAAATTATTGGATAAAAATTCTTTGGATAAAAAAAACTTAAATGAAATTATAAAGGGAATATTATGGCTTGAAAGTGCATTAATTCATTTTGCATTCTTTCTTATGGGACAAACAGACAAATCATATTCTGGAATCCCCTCGAGGGAGGTTTCTTGATGCTGGTGAGGGGCTCTTGATCTAGGGAATTGGATCTGTGCTCCGGTTCCCTGAATACCTTCCATCCCCCCCCCACATGCGCTGTATAATCCTACAGGTTTAGCGCTCCCCATGATCATAATAATTATAATCTGAAATGCACTAACATTATATGCAGAGGCTCTATTGTAACTGTTTTTGATATAAAAATAAAAAGTTTTCTGAAAGAAATTAAGATTGTAAGTTATTTTTGATAGGGGAAGGAGACTAAAATTAAGACAACTAGGGGAGGGGAGCTACAGGTACTGAAAATGGTTAAGAACCACTTACATACAGTTTGGAGGTTGTAACTCAGAACATTATACCACATATATGTGGTAGCTAATTTTACATAAGGTCTGGTAGCAATTACTTCACTATACAGTAATGATAAGATCAGAGACACCTCTGGAAGATGTAGCAGAAAAGTTTGGAATCCCTGGTGGAAGTGAAAGTAGGGAACCTTTAATTATGTTTATAAAATGGGCTTGATAATAAGCACTGTACACAATACAATTGCTATTGTTTTTTCAGAGATTTAACACTATGAACAAAACTGACTAATCATGTTGTCAACGTTTGTAAGAGTGAGTGGAAAGAAAGTAGAGAAATGATAATGGGAGATGGCACTATGTACTGTATTTTAGACTATAAGATTCTCTAGTGTTCAGAGTCGAATCATGTTCACATTCGATTTGATACACTTCCAAACAAGTGTATCAAATGTGAATATGGATTTTTATTTTTTTCATATAATTTCAAGTGGATGAGACGAGATGCCAATTGGTGATAATTCTATACATTTTTCATCCTGTCAAAATGTAGATACACATATAAAATATACAGTGGACCCCCGCATACCGCACGCATCGCATACCGTACAATCCGCATACCGCTCGCTTTTTTCGCAAAAATTTTGCCTCGCATACTGCCCAAAAACCCGCTCACCGCCCTTCATCCGAGACGCGTCCAATGTGCGGCCTGAGCCACGCTCACATGTTCCGCCGGTGGCATTGTTTACCAGCCAGCCTCCGCGGTAACATCCAAGCATACAATCGGAACATTTCGTATTATTACAGTGTTTTTGGTGATTTTTTCTGGAAAATAAGTGACCATGGGCCCCAAGAAAGCTTCTAGTGCCAACCCTACAGCAATAAGGGTGAGAATTACTATAGAGATGAAGAAAAAGATCATTGATAAGTATGAAAGTGGAGTGCGTGTCTCCGAGCTGGCCAGGTTGTATAATAAACCCCAATCAACCATCGCTACTATTGGTGGTACAGCTGCTGCTGTACCACTGTCAGCTGCTGCTGCACTGTCAGCTGCTGCTGCTGTTGTACCACCGTCAGCTGCTGCTGCTGCTGCTGTAGCATCGTCTGCTGCTGCTGCTGCTGCTGTAGCATCGTCTGCTGCTGCTGTAGCATCGTCTGCTGCTGCTGTAGCATCGTCTGCTGCTGCTGTAGCATTGTCTGCTGCTGCTGTAGCATCGTCTGCTGCTGCTGTAGCATCGTCTGCTGCTGCTGTAGCATCGTCTGTTGCTGCTGTAGCATCGTCTGTTGCTGCTGTACCACCGTCAGCTGCTGCTGCTGCTGTAGCACCGTTGTTGGTGTGGCTTATTGAGAATACCAAGAAACAATTAACCCCAGAGGATTTGCCACCCAGGATAACCCAAAAAAGTCAGTGTCATCGAAGACTGTCTAACTTATTTCCATTGGGGTCCTTAATCTTGTCTCCCAGGATGCAACCCACACCAGTCGACTAACACCCAGGTGAACAGGGAAAAATGCCTGGAACTAGTGCTCATATTGGTGAATTTAAAGCCAGCAAAGGTTGGTTTGAGAGATTTAAGAATCGTAGTGGCATACACAGTGTGATAAGGCCTGTTCTGGAAGAAAATGCCAAACAGGACCTACAGTACTCAGGAGGAAAAGGCACTCCCAGGACACAGTGTCTCATCAGTCATTGCTGCATCTTCAATAAAGGTAAGTGTCATTTATTCTTCATTTAGTAGAGTAGTACATGCACAATATATATTGTGCATGTACTACTCTACTATTGTGCATGTATCCTTCTCTTTGTGTGTAGGAAAATGTATGTTTCATGTGGTAAAATTTTTTTTTTCATACTTTTGGGTGTCTTGCACGGATTAATTTGATTTCCATTATTTCTTATGGGGAAAATTCATTCGCATACCGAACATTTTGCATAACAATCAGCCCTCTTGCACGGATTAAAGTCGCTATGCGGGGGTCCACTGTATTTAACAAGATAGCATTGTTAGACAAGATGCTGAAATAGTGAAAGTCAGGGAGAACATGTTTCAGCAAAGAAATTATATTTACTCTACTAGAGCGAATCCCATTATCACAGACTGGTTGAGGACAAGGATAGTCTGACAGCAGTAAGATTATCATGAAAATTAAGATACCCTTCTCCCCAAAATATTGAAGCAAATAGCACTGTACCTGCCACTTTCTGTAGAAATATACTAAGTACACATACAGTATCACCAAAATGTAGTGAATTGTTTAATTACAGGTCTGCCATCACTAATCCAGCACTAATTTTGGCTAGCATAATTTCAAATTTCATCAATATACTGACTCAAATCATTATACTGACTCAAATTTCATCATTATACTGACTCAGAAATTGTGCAGATGGTTGTAAATCTACAGCAGCAAGCCATTGGAGGAGAAAGCAGTGATGAAAATGAGATGAGCAGAAAGTCTCTACTGATAGGTTAATTAAGCGTATTCTAACCTAACCACTCTGTAATCCGGCAAACTCACTAATCCAGCACACTACAGGTCCCAATGATGCTGGATTAGTGATGGCCAACCTGCATTTCATAATGTAAGATAAATGGTAGGTGTTAGGTTAGGTTGTATATGAACAGAATATTTTCCATTTCAACTAATCTAATACAAGTATTTTAAATAATTTAATTATCATGAGAGAATGAACAATTTGTGGCATTATGTATTCAGAAATCTCTCTTAAAACAAACTGTATACATATCTGTCTTTAAAGCTTCTTTTTTTAATTCCTTTCAATGAACAACACACACAATTATGTTTTAGGTAGATATCTCACTATAAAAGACGTAAGAATGTGTAATTACTGCTTAATGTATTTATATAGGTCTGTATTAACTTTTTGTAGGAAAGGGAGCAAAGCTCTGCTCATTATGTCCCTTCATTAGCATTTAATTTATCCTCTAATTATTTTTCTCCTGGTATCACCTCTGACATACTTCATAGCTATAGCCTCTTGTTCTCCTTGTTGATGGAAAATCTTCATCAATATTTTATCCTATATGTAGTTGCTGTCTTTTCGTTTTTACCAGGAAATATAAGCACATATCTAGCGCCTTTCAGCCTTTTTTGTCAGTTCATATTTTCTTAACTCTGGAACTTACTCTGCAGCTCACCGTTGGACTTCTTAAGTGGAGAGACGATACCACCATTGCATGTTCCAACTTTAGTGTATGTTGCAAATAGCATTTTTTTCACTCAAAGGAGTGTTCAGTTAAATGTTCTGTCAATGTTGACTCCCAGGTCTTCCCTGATGCCTTCAATATCTTATCACACAATATCTATTTCAAAGCACTCTTCTATATTGTAATGAATGGTTTGAAAAACCGACAAGTTGTCGGTTTTTCAAACCATTCATTACAACTGTCAGACACAGCAGCATCATGGGATCTTGTTACAAAGAATTCTTCAACACTTGTTCAACCTTTGGACGAAGACCTACTTCGACTAGTGGATGGTACCACTATGACCCCGCCTCCGCCTGCTTCACCTCACATCTCTACAGTATATAAGCCACGTCTACGGCCCTATGCTGTACATTCTACAAGATTGATGGACTGAACACATCGACTCCAGGTTGAGGGACTGATTACCTCATTCTCCTCCTCTCCTTACGCCTTCTTTGTATTGGACTGATGAAGCCACTGCGTGGCGAAACGTTTCCTGAATAAAGATTCCCATATGCTGCATAAGTGTCTCAATCTTCCACTCTTCTATATTAAATTTCATCCATCTATCATCTTGCATGCTCAACTATTCAGGTTTTCCTGCTGGGATAGTCATTTCTATGGCTTACTAGTATTAATAACTGTACATCTGCACTTGTGTTGACAGATTTAAACTGCTATTGACAAAGAACTCATACAAACTAGAAACATTATCAGAGGAAAAGATTTTCACAATACATGTTAGGCCAAAACTGGAATATGCATTAGTAGTGAGGTGTACATAAATTTAAGAGTGAGCATAAATCAGAAATAGTCCAAAGATGAGATAGAAAAATGACTATCAGAGTTAAAATGTGAATTACAAAGTAAGGTCAAAAAGGGATATATTAAATTAATAGCTTTTCTTTGCACTATCAACAGGGAGAAGCAGCAGCTACAGTCAAAAACAAAAAAATAAAAATTAAGAATAGATAACTAGATAAGGTAGAACATATTACAACCACCAAAACATTTTTGGAAAATTATATGACAGACTAAGCACTGATGGCAGGACACCATAAAAATAGCTCTGCTCCTATAGCTACAAAAAAAAAAGTAATGGCAAATACATCATCCAAGGTTTGAACACTGAAATGTAATGACAACCAGTCAAATAGAGAGGATAACCTGTATAGAGAAAAAGGCAGAAGAACAGTCATCACTGTAGTCGTGTACCATAGTTGTCTGTAAACAGACAATAATTTCTCCTGCCTTTGTTTCTGTGTGGGTTACCTCTCTCATATCACTGGGTAATTACAAATAGATCATAACTTAATCAACAAAACTACAGTAGGATCCCCATATCCACAGATTCAGTACCCACAATTTCAGTTATCCATGGTTTACCATGACCAAAAAAATAACCCTTAATTTTGCTTAATAATGAAATGCTTTCCGTCAGAGAAAAAGTGCTAATTCTTGACTTCTTTTGCTTAATTTATCAAACTTTATTACAGGTGCATATGTAAAGGAAAAATGAATGGTATATAGGCTTCACTACTATCCACAATTTCAGGTATCCATGGTACGTCTTGGAACATATCCCCTGTGAAAACAGGAGGACTGCTGTACATTTATAATATTGAGAGGCATAAATGCTTGTGTTTAAATGTAGTCTGAAGTATGCATTAAAAATTTTATTAATTAAAATGCCAATAATGCCAATACTGAAAAGACTAATAAAATATGATAAGTAAAGCATAAGATATATACCATTGTGTAACTAACTACCAGTAGTAAACTATTGTGAGTATCTAGCATATCACTGAGCACACAAATGAGTACCTACCATTGTGAGTAAACAAATGAGCATCTATCTAGTACACTATTGTGA
Organism: Cherax quadricarinatus; assembly: GCF_038502225.1. NCBI lineage: Eukaryota > Metazoa > Arthropoda > Malacostraca > Decapoda > Parastacidae > Cherax > Cherax quadricarinatus. Next base: position 22,262,189 of record NC_091312.1, read on the forward strand.
TTATCTAGTATACCATTATAAGTACCCAGTAAACTACTGTAGGTATTTATTACAATTTAAGTACCTAGTACAAGGTATAAAAACAATATGCAGAAAAGAGCTTTACTGGAACTCTGTTTTGCTCACGGTTAATCTTTATAATCATATAGAGGATACCTTTTACCCATATATTTAGAGAGAGCATGCTAAAAATCATATGTCAGGTGATGAAAATAAAGTTAGCAGAGCACTGCAATCGACTTATTGGTCCATTATGATAAATTAGACACTTGTAATGCTTGGGTATCTTAATAAAGATATTTGTTTTGTACATGTGTCTAATTTATCAACTTGTCAGTTCTCTGAACCATTTATCTACATTGGTCCATTATATAGGTTTGAACTGTTGTTGGATTTTTTGGGATTGAATGTTTTCCATGTAAGGAAATGTATGGCAAGGGTTTTGTTGGACTGAAAGCACCCAGATTCTGTTCCATATAATTGGCTGTACTGATGACTGCTGATTCCAGGCACTATCTTCTGGTTTCATCCCCTTCTTTAATAAGTGTAGCATCCTTCTATGCCCTGAGGTGTACATGCTTGTTCCAATGAATGATATATGCATTGTGATAAGGCTCCAGCAAGCTTACTGGTGTTCCTGAATGCTGGTGTCTAGGCTCATGACGTTTCTATGTATTATTTATCACACCCTGCTAGAATGGTATACACACCAGCAATGAACCTAGACACACAACCAGGTGGCAACAGTGTTAGTTAACACACAAGAAATGGTACAGAGCTTACAGAGCTTAAACATTAGAATTTAGGATCATCTTGTAGTTCTACAGCTTTGAAGCCAGGGTTCAAGCTATAGAACTAAGGCTTGAGCTCAGCTTACTCTGATTAGGTGTAAGTGGTAAATTTGGGCCTATATATCAGAGAATACATCAATGTGGTAGGTGTGCACCACATAAAACAAATACTACAGCACAGTAAATAATGAGGAAAAAACTGACCATATTTTTGGATTAAAACGGCAACTTTGCGGTGTTTTTTGTATGTTTCTTTTACAGTTGTATTCCTGATTTCTTGGTCTCATTTGATAGAAAGGAAGATATATTACAGAAATAGAGATGATATTGATTGGTTTTAGTACTGAAAATGGCTTGAAACTGAGCTCAAAGTAGCGGAAATGTTCAATTTTTGTCGATGTTCAAGAGTAAACAAAAGACATCATGCATCTAATACAAGTCAGCTGGTGGGTCTATTATACGTTCACAAATATGCTGATATTATTTATACAATTATTACAATATTGCATAAGAGTAAATCTTCTATTTTTTGATGTGAATAAAAAATAAAAATGGAATTCATTTGTAAAGCCTGAAAACGTAACTAATAAACAGAGGAAATGTTAGTTTAGTGCCAGGAATGTCTGCATTGTTTATTCTGGACCCTATTTTGAAATCTGAATATTTTGAACTGTGTTAAATTGGCCAAGTTACCAATTTCCAATCACTTTATTGGGTAGTTGAAACAGTTGACTGGGCGATTTCTTGTGCTCGATCGATAAAATAGTAATACTAGCAAAATAGCTAAGAATTTGGTCAGCTGGAATAACGTAATTGGCCTAAAATGGGAGTCAAAGTCAGCAAAATCGCCGATGCATAAATATCACTGACGCAGCAAAATTCGCGAGAGCGTAATTTTGTCAATTTTCCATCAAATTTCGTACTTTTTGTTTTAATACTTTCAGAAAAAGATTCTCTAACATTTCATAAGACAAAATAACAAAAAAATTTTTTGAAAATTCTTGGAGCCTGGCTGTTGCTCTGAGATTTGGCCTTTGGACCCTCAAAGGGTTAACACAGATAATGTATGCATCATTCATTGGGACAAACTAGTATACTTTATGGCATGGAAAGACCCCATATCATTCAAGATAGGAACAGAAACAGATGGTATTTAGAATCAGCAACACACTATAAAACAGAACCCAGGTGCTTTCAGCCTAGCAAAATTCCTTTTTATATATTATCTTACATGGGAAACACCCAGCCCATAATTCAACAACAGATCATACCTATATAATAGACAAACTGAATGCAGTGCTCTGCTAACCTGAAGCAGCACCCGATACACAATTCTTGCCTCACACTCCATGAATATGTACGACTTAATGAAGCTTGACCTTGAGTGAAACAATCTCAATAAGGCTTCTTCTGCATATTTTTTTGTATGCAATAATCTGTCTGAATTATGCCTCTATATTCAGTACCTAGTACACTACAACGATTGCCTAGTACATTAATGTAAATGCTTAGTACACTATTGTGAGTACCTAATACACTACTGAAAGGTCATAGTACACTAATGTGACTGCATATTTAATCTCCAACAGTTTAGAATCTACAACTACTTTTAGAATAAATACCTTGCTTACAATGCAGGCAAACCATAACTTAAGGCATGCACTTACCACTTGCAGATGAGGTGAGGCCAGTCAGCACTGCAACAGAATCCCAAGCATAACCATGTTATTCTATGCTTGCAACTCAAATATTTTACTACCATATTAACCATAACATCAAATGAACAGTGAAGAATGAGCAGAGTTCAGCACTACATCACACTGGAGTTAATGATGACATTCAGCTCAAGCATTTACATAACATTATATTTCATTCAGTCTTAGACCTTATTAAAAATATCTTCAATTCTAAGCATAATAATGGAAAACAAGATCTTTTAAAAGCTAGGGAAAGAAGGGTCATTTATGATGTGCATTTTGCCCCAAGTATAAAAACAACTGAATATGTTATTCAAATTCTTAGATATAGATATTTGTGTTCTGTAAATGGTTCAGAAGACCACTGCCACAGCTGCCTCAAAAATTGGAAAGGAAATAGTGCATTACAAGAAAAAGAGCAAAGGAAACACACAAGAAAGTAAATATAAGCATATATCTGTCAACTTGCAAATTAATGATAAAGAAAAGTACACTAATCCTGCCTAAGTACAGAAAGTTTAACATGCTTTTATTTCACATTCGTATAACAGAAGTGCCTTCATTGATTATTAGGTAAATAAGTAACATTATTTCCCATAAATTTTAGCAATATTAGGTTAGGCTGCTATGTCAGTTTTGGTACTAAGTAACAAAATTACTACCAAAAATTTGAATAACTATATTCAACTGTTTTATCTGTAGGGTAATCTTCCGACAATCCAAAAGAGTTTTAATATAGCAAAAGTATGATGACCACGGTCTAAGATTGTTCATATACAAAAATTATCTATGCAAAAAAAGCCATTCTGGAAAGCCCAACAATAATTATACCTCCTCCAGCTAAGAGTGCACAGATATACGGTAATCTTTATGATGTAATATGCATGACTGATTTAAAATTCAAATTGGCAAACAAAACTCAAATTGTATTTCTCTGACTTATATTTCTCATGAAAATATAAGACTAGAAAATAACAAGGAAAATTGCATTTGTTATTAAAAAAAATCCTGAGATACTCAGTGGCCACTGTATTAGGTACAACTTTCTAGTATTGGACAGGGTTCCACTATGCTCCCAGAACATCCCAAAATTTCATGACATGGATTTAACAAGGTGCTGGAAACATTCCTTAGATTCTGATCCATACTGACATCATAGCATCACACAGTTGCTGCAGATTTGTTGGCTGCATATTCATGCTGTGAATCTCCCTTTCTCCAACATTCCAAAGATTTATGCCAAATTCTGATCTTACCATCTGCATGTTGCAGCAGAAATCCCTATTTGTCAGACCAGTTTTGGTGAACCAGCACCCACAGTAGCCTCAGCTTTTTTAGCTGACAGGAGTAGAACTCGGTTTGGTCTTCTGCTGCTGTAGCCCATCCACTTCAAGGTTCGACATGCTGCGCATTCAGAAATTCTCTTCTGTATGCTATTGTTGTCACCTTCCTCTTAGCTTGAACAAGTCTGGCCATTCTCCTCTGACCTTTCTCAATAACAAGGCATTTTCACCCACAGAACTGCTACACCTTGGATATACTTTTTTTTTCCACCATTCTCTGTAAACTCTAGAGACTGTTGTGCATGAAAATCCCAGGAGATCATCAGTTTCTAACATACTCAAAACTACCCCATCTATCTGGCATGAACAATCTTTCCATGGTCAAAGTCACTCAGATCACATTTCTTCCCCATTCTGATGTTTGGTCTGAACAACACTGAACCTCTTGACCATGTCTGCATGCTTTAAGGCACTAAGGTGCTGCCACATGATTGACTGACGAGATATTTGAATTACTGAAGAGGGGTACCTAATAAAATGGCCACTGAATGTACATCTCAAGTAGTTTCCAAAAAATTTCCCCTTCATTAAAGAGACAATTTCTTCAAATTGAAATATTAAGCAAAAACAAGAATTTCAATACCATAAACACTAGATACACTAATCACTTGTAATTATCATAGAAAGGTTAAAAGAAAATGTCATTTAGGGTAAGTGAAACCTATTAGGTATATCAACAATATCCATGAAAGTGAACTCTTTGTTAGCATAATATATAAGCTATTATGGTAGCTGTGGAATAACAAGCATGATATAAAAACATCCCTACAGTCATTATATACACATGAGTGCACATTCATACTGGGTTTGTTTGCTAATATGTATAGTATACATACATATATGATAAGGATGATGATATAACAGTGTATATTCTTAGAAAGAAAAGCCCATAATTACTTGGAGCATTTCAGGCAGTCATAAGCTGGGACTAATACAAACAATATAAAAATAAAGAATATAATGGATATGTGTATATAAATGTAGTACACACCAAATATATAAAATTACATATTGCAATACAAATTTTAGTGAAAACTGAGTACTTAATAAAAAACATTAAATATAAATTTAATATTAAGTTGAAACTTAACTAAGAAAATTACAAAGCAAATAAGGAAGTAAAGATTTAATAACAATTGGAGATACTGCATAATTAAATTTAAGGTTTATGGTGTAATTTATAACTTGAAGGTCAAAGTTTAATGGTAATCTAACTCGTTCTATTAAAATTGTTTTAGGGACATATAGTGCATTGAACACACATTTTAAGTCTTTGCTTAAAAACATTAATTTAAAATTCTTAATTTATCTGGAAAGTTATTCCACCATTTTGACCTTTATATGTATTTGCATTGAACATATATAAGATGCTCAAACAAACACAAGAACTATCCAAGAGGATTTGCTTAGAGTTTGTTCTTTGAGCGCCTTTCTGCTGTATTAAGTCTCCCAGGAAGTATTGTAGATTAGCATCATTATTACAGTGGGCTGTGTGTAAGATGTAGAATGAATAATAGTATGGTATTAATCTTTACAGTAGCAGATTTTGGGATTTGGATAATGGCACATTTGTTACCCAAAATTTGAATTTGTAGTAGTTCTGATTGGTTTAACCCTTTGACTGTTTCAGGCCCCTCTCTGAAACTGTCATTCTATGTCGCTCAATTTTTGAAAAAAAAAAAAAATTATTTTTTCTTATGAAATGATAAGAGAATCTTTTCCCGATAGTAATGACACCAAAAGTTCGAAATTTGGTCGAAAACTCATGGAATTATGCTCCTGCAAATTTAGCGGTCTCGGTGACATATGCGTATCAGCGATTTCGCCGACTTTGAGCCCTATTTTCAGCCAATTCCATTGTTCCAGTTGACCAAACTCATAGCTATTTCTTTAGAACTCCATTTTATCTATCAGCTGAGTACAAGAAACCTCCCATTTACTAATTTGGACTACCCAATATGGTGGTCAGAAATTGGCAATTTGGCCAATTTCACGCAAACTAAAAAGATGCCAATTTCAAAATAGGGTCCACAATAAACAAGGTAGACATTCGTGGCACTAAAATAACATATGCTCTGTTCATTAGTCACATCTCTAGGCCCCTCTTATATTATTATTGCTTTCTATTTTTATTTTTTATTCATACAAAAAAAATACAAAATTTACTGTTATGCAGACTACTGCATTATTGTAAAAATGGTATAAATAATATCAGTGCACTAGTGAAAGAATATTAGACTCCCCAGTTGACGTGTATTGGACGTGTGGTGTGATTTATTTACTCCTGAACATTGGTAAAAATTGAACATTTCCGCTACTTTGAGCTCAGTTTCAAGGTCGTTTTCATCGTCAAAGTAATGGAAATCATCTCTATTTCTGTAATATGTTTTGCATTTTATCACCTAAGACCATGAAAACGCGAATACAACGATAAATACTATACGAAAATACACCTCAAAGTCGGCGTTTTATTCCAAAAAAACGATCAGTTTTTTTTTCTCATTACGCAATGTGTGCTGCAGGATTTTTTTTTATGTGGTGCACACTGACCACACAGACCCATTCTCTCACATGTGGGCCTACCAGCTTTCTCCCGCTTGATTTGAAGCCGCTAGAATTATTGAGTATATACACGTCAGAAACATTGGCTCGTAAGACGTATTTATGTCGAAAACAGTCAAAGGGTTAAGGTGAATAACTGAAGTAGAGCCCAGGCACAAATTCCATAGGTGAGGTATGGGTAAATAAGCAAAAATTAGTATATTAGTAGTAATGACTGGGGAAGATAACAGCAAATTTTGGAGAGAATGACTACAATTTTTTTATAATTTTGAAATGAGATGTTAATTTATTATCTACAAGCAAAGCTAAAAAAAATTATCCTCATTCTTTTTCTCTGATTCATTATTTCTGATGTCTAAATTATCAACATGATTTATTCCCAAAAGTTATACAGAATTTTTTTCTATATCAAACGCAAGTTTTTTAACATCCAAGTGTAGACTTTTTTTTTTTTTAGTCCATCATTAACTAGAATGTAACTAAGTCAGGCAGGGTCAAAGCATGATAAAATAAAGGTCATGGCATCAGCAGAGAGCACTGACCAAGATGCTGGGTGGCACTAAGTCACTGATACAGAGGAGGAAAAGATGAGGGATTCAGGAACACTTGAATTTAAAGTAGTTGAGTAGCTGAGGAAGTGCCATTTATGACTGTGCTGTACTATATATGTGATTAAGCTTGCAAAGAATATTGTGGTTAATTGTATCAAAAACCTTAAATTAATTCATTATGATCCAATTAGATACTTATCTCTTTCAAGTGCTGCATAAACTGTCATACTTTTTTTTATGATTGCATCATTTGTGTTTTTTTGGGGAAGCCTGAATCTAATCTGGCAAGGAGCAAGCAAATTTTGTAAAGTTAAGAACAAGAACAGCTGTTTGTGGATCACTTTCTCAAAATGTTGATAGTATAGGAGATTAGATAGTGGACTACAAATGCTTGTAATAGTTTGATCACCTTTGTGACTGTTTTATCTTGACTCTTTTAGGACAGTGGAAAGGTGTGTAACTAAAGTTATTTTTTTTTTTTCAACAAGTCGGCCATCTCCCACTGACTTGATTTAGGAGATAGTACATACATGTGTAGCTTTATTGAAGGTAATGGAGAGTTGACCTTGTGTGATACAAACCAAATTTTTTAGCAATTTAATGACTAATGCTATTTCAAAGATTTGGGTAAGAGCCAAATCAGTGTGAGCAATTATCAATTAGATAACTACTGATGTTGGTATGTAACTTTGATGTTTTGTTTGTAAGTCTAGCCCCTACTGTAGAAGCTTATTCATGAAATCAGTAATTGAAAGAAGGGCTTCTTTGCATTAGAGAGGATAATTATTCTTATGAATAGTGTAGAATAATAATGCTTTAATATTTCCTTAAAGAGCTTATATTACTGTTGAGATTCAGTTCTCTTTCTTAATTTGTGTTTCACAGTATTGTAAAGTTAACATCTGAAGCATCATTAAGGAGCTTAAAAGTAATTTTTATAGTTTTGAGTGGGATTTTGGAAAAGTTAGTGATAAAAAGTAGGGTAATGGTCAGCTGTTCTATCCTTGATTATACCCAAATTTAGAGGTGCTGTTATATTGGTCAAGATATGATCTAGAATTAAATTTGTGATTCAAACACATTAGTAGATTGGGAAAAAGAGTATTAGAAGGAAAGAATACATGCTGCTAAGGAAGCTTGATACTCTGGAGTTATTTGATTGAGAAGGATGACGGCTGAAATATCCCGGAATTATCAAGTAATTTTTATGGATTTTGTTACTACATTTCTCACATTATCACTGATTATAAATGTTGTGTGTGGTTAATTACGCATACCATATTCATCACTGGTGTTTCTCGACATTCAAACAATTGAATTCATTAGTACAGAAAATAGCAGTACCTCCACTATTCTTGTTTGTTCTATAATTGTGGATAGCTGTATATTCAGGTATGTTGAATACACTAGTGAAGTCGTGTTTTAACCAGGTCTCTGTTAATAAAATAAAGGAAAATTTGGTACTCAATAATTCAAGCAATGTTATAATATCATTGGAGTGTTTGCTTAGGAACCTTGAGTTATAACTGAACATGCTAAACAACTGCTTTTATCAATGAGAATTTTAGTAGTGTTTGCTGTACAGTACTAGAGTATGGTCAGTACTCAGCAAGCTGTACACTGCCATACATGTTTAGGTTAGGTTTAGGGTCAATACTGGTGTACATAAAAAGGAAAGGTATGTAAAATTTAATACTAGGAGAATAACAATGACCTATCATGGTACGCATGAACATTTTTGCCAGTTCCTACTTTAAGTGTAAGAACAAACAATAATGGTTTACAATTCTGTTTTATGTTCAAGAATTTCATTAATCTACACTTGGACTTAAAACATACAAAGGATTGGTAATGATTTATGCTGTTTATATCAAACATTTAAAATGCATTGAATGAGGGCAAGTTTATACAAAGCTGAAACTAATAGAGGTCACTACACTGTGTACCTTCAATACCTTGCAGCTTGTAGGCCAAAAGAAGTGGTTAAAAATATATTATTTTCCATACAAATGTCAAAGAATTTCATGCAGTTCTGAAAACTTATTAAAAGTACTACCATAAACAAACAGAATTAGTGAAAAAGCACCGATAATATAAATATGAGAAAAAAATATCAGTACTGTACATAACACTGTCAACAAAAATGTATTTATAATAAAATACTGTCTACAAAAAAAGGGGGAACAATTTGAAAGCAAGACAACAGTAATTAGCAAAAAAAAGATGCACTGAAATTTTTATTTGATTTAGTTGTATGTACTTTACAAGTAGTTTACTGGTATGTCGGCAGTGAAAATTTATTGAGGGAAAGAGTGGAGTCAAGAAAGGATGCAAGTGATACCTTGGTCGGTGAGGGTGAAGGAAGAGCTGGGAGAAGTAGGGAATGTGATACCTGGCTGGGTGAGAGCTTGAAGTCCCGTTGTGCTGCCACCTGTAATGGCCGCCAGTGACGCTAGGTTCTGCATGTTCATACCCAACCCTGTACATAAACACACAACACCGCCAACGTTAGTCTCACACACAGTTACAAATAATGACTTAGTGGGAATAGGTTGTAAAAGTAAGGTGTTCATTATCTCTAATATGAAAATTTAATCAGGAGGCAAAAAATATTGTGCTATCTAAATATAAAACGTACACACACACACACTCACTCACTCTCTCTCACTCCTGGCAGGGCCAGGAGCTGTGATTCTACCCCTACAACCACAAATAAGCGAGCATGTGTGCATGCATGCATGCATGCATGCACGCATGCACGCACGCACGCGCACACACACACACACACACGCACACGCACACAAAACCTTCTGGAGTTCTATGACAAAGTTACAGAAGTGAGACACGAGAGAGAGGGGCGAGTTGATTGCATTTGCTTGGACTGTAAGAAGGCCTTCGACACAGTTCCTCACAAGAGACTAGTGCAGAAACTAGAGGATCAGGCACGTATAACAGGAAGGACACTGCAATGGATCAGAGAATACCTGACATTGCCCTATCCCTCTCCATCCTCTAAATGCCAAATCCACTATGGGAACCCCTCAGCTCACTGAATTATACCCTTGTTGACCCCACTTTTTTTTTTTATACTCCAAATCTTCTGGAAAATATTCACACCACACAGTGATATCCAACATGATATCACCACTGCCTCTAGCCATTTTCTCACTGCACCAAGGTCCATGCCTCACACCAATACAAGTGTTGATACCACTATACAGTAACACATTCCCCCTTTTTCTTTTTTTTTTTTTTTAGCCTCCATAAACTTCTATCAACAGATGCCTTGACACATGCTACCTACATTGTATTTTACATTTTGAGGTATTGGAAGGGACAGGTAAACTACTACAAGAATAGCAATCTATTACAATACCTCAATAACAATACCACTGAACTCTTTAACAACTTTACATCCAGTCTTGACCAATTTAATTTTTCTCCTGTTCACCACTGTAGTAAGTACCATCTACCAGCTGGGCTTACAGTATCTGTCATAACAGCCTTAGGAATGACAGCTGATGTGGAGAGGTGGAGGTCTATTTCACTGAACTCTCCATAGAGAGCAGTTTTACATTTTTTTTTTTCAACAAACCGGCCGTATCCCACCAAGGCAGGGTGGCCTAAAAAGAAAAACGAAAGTTTCTCTTTTTAAATTTAGTAATTTATACAGGAGAAGGGGTTACTAGCCCCTTGCTCCCGGCATTTTAGTCACTTCTTACGACATGCATGGCTTACGGAGGAAGAATTCTGTTCCACTTCCCCATGGAGATAAGAGGAAATAGACAAGAACAAGAAAATCCAGAGGGGTATGTATATATATGCTTGTACATGTATGTGCAGCGTGACCTAAGTGTAAGTAGAAGTAGCAAGACGTACCTCAAATGTTGCATGTTTATGAAAAAAGGACACCAGCAATCCTAACATCATGTAAAACAATTACAGGCTTTCATTTTACACTCACTCCCTGGGCAGTTTCTGTCTACCAACCTACATGAGAAACTTTTTTAAAATTAAAAGTTTTTCACGTTTCAAAAAAAATCAGTGAACTGCTTTAGGAATCCTACTGCCAGCACCAAAGTTTGATATACCTATATTCAGTTTTCAAGAGTTTTTCTTTCCTTGCAGCCCAGCCTGACGCCTGACTTTTGTTGACTGCCCTTTTAACCAGGCTTTTGCTATTGATGGGATGCTGGCCCACATAGCCATCTCCGCCTAGTTGATCTGGCATATAGCAGAGGTGTTGGTTCAGCTCTTTCTTGAAGACTTCTAGACTTGCTCTGGCAATATTTTTCATATCTCTTGGAAGCAGGTTCAATAGTTTCAGACCATAACATCATGTAAAACAATTACAGGCTTTCATTTTACACTCACTTGGCAGGACAGTAGTACCTCCCTGGGCAGTTGCTGTCTACCAACCTACATGAGAAACTTTTTTAAAATTAAAAGTTTTTCACGTTTCAAAAAAAATCAGTGAACTGCTTTAGGAATCCTACTGCCAGCACCAAAGTTTGATATACCTATATTCAGTTTTCAAGAGTTTTTCTTTCCTTGCAGCCCAGCCTGACGCCTGACTTTTGTTGACTGCCCTTTTAACCAGGCTTTTGCTATTGATGGGATGCTGGCCCACATAGCCATCTCCGCCTAGTTGATCTGGCATATAGCAGAGGTGTTGGTTCAGCTCTTTCTTGAAGACTTCTAGACTTGCTCTGGCAATATTTTTCATATCTCTTGGAAGCAGGTTCAATAGTTTCAGACCATGGATGTTGAAAGCATGCTCTTATTGTATCCATGGCATCCCTACTTTTCACTGGGTCTACTTTACCACTTCCTGGTAATGTGTAGATGTAGGACTACACTCTAAAGTATCTAACATGTGCTGTCATATATATCAGGTACCTGTCTCTTCTATGCTCCAAAAAGTACCCAGTACATTCCAAGTACTTTGAGGTACAGTGTATTCTCAACAGCTTAAATGCTTCCTTGGCTATATGCAAGCCATAAACAATCTCTGTACTTTTTCCAGCTCTGATATTTCTCCTGCCTAGAGTGAAGCCATCAGCACTGAACAATATGCCTGACAAAAGAGCACAAATTATTAGAAGAGTATAACTGTTAGGCAAAAGGACACAAGTGCAACTAATGTGACATTTTACTGTGGCAACATTTCACTCTCCAGGAGCTTTATCAGTAATGGCTTGATAAAGCTCCTGGAGAGCAAAATGTTCCCACAATAAAATGTCACACTAGTTGCACTTGTGTCCTTTTACCTAACATATTGTCGGTAATTCTACCAACTTTAATACAAGAGTAACACTACTGAGAGTTCTTATCCACCCTGCCCTTTTTCTGGCCAACACTGCATTTCCCTTAGTTATATTTAACACAATGGCCATATCCCACCAAGGCAGGTTGACCCAAAGAAGAAAACAGAATCACCAACATTCACTTAACCATCTTTCCAGATGAACATTAGAAAAAAGGTATACTGCAGCAGGCCTACTGGCCCATATTAGGCAGGTCCTTCTCAAACCCAAATCCCCTAGTCAAACCCAAACCCCCTGATATCACATTCAGATTACCTCTACAACTGCAACATCTCCAATCCTCCTTAAGAGTGCAGGCACTGCCCTTCCAGTCTCCAGGATTCCAGTCCACCTAACTAGTTTTCCCAGATGTTTTGCACTGAGGTACAATGAATAACCTTTTCAAAGAAATTTTGTCAGCAAATACATTAATGCTTTATTATTTTCTTATTGTGTGATCATTTTTTTTTTTTTTTTTTCAACAAGTCGGCCATCTCCCACCGAGGCAGGGTGACCCAAAAAAGAAAGAAAATCCCCAAAAAGAAAATACTTTCATCATCATTCAACACTTTCACCACACTCACACATTATCACTGTTTTTGCAGAGGTGCTCAGAATACAACAGTTTAGAAGCATATACGTATAAAGATACACAACATATCCCTCCAAAATGCCAATATCCCAAACCCCTCCTTTAAAGTGCAGGCATTGTACTTCTCATTTCCAGGACTCAAGTCCGGCTATATGAAAATAACCGGTTTCCCTGAATCCCTTCACTAAATAAGTCCGGCTATATGAAAATAACCGGTTTCCCTGAATCCCTTCACTAAATAAGTCCGACTATATGAAAATAACCGGTTTCCCTGAATCCCTTCACTAAATAAGTCCGGCTATATGAAAATAACCGGTTTCCCTGAATCCCTTCACTAAATAAGTCTGACTATATGAAAATAACCGGTTTCCCTGAATCCCTTCACTAAATATTACCCTGCTCACACTCCAACAGATCGTCAGGTCCCAAGTACCATTCGTCTCCATTCACTCCTATATAAAAATAAATGGTATAAAATACCGACACACTGGAAACATAAACACATATGCAGTTTAATGTGATCCTTTATTGACAACGTTTCGCCTACACAGTGGGCTTTTTCAAGTCACACACAGATCATTCCAAGTATCTACCTCCACAACCACGACCATCAAGGACATCACCAGTAGTAGACAGGACAAGCTTCGATCCTCTGCAGGGGTATACATAATCCCTTGTAATGACTGCAACAAATTATACGTGGGCGAAACATCAAGAGACCTCCAAACACGTATTTCAGAACACCAATACGCAAGCAGGACTGACGATACAAGGAATGCCTGTGTACAACATCGCAATTCACACAACCATTTAATTAACTACAGAAACTCAAGACTTATCGCCACAGAAGACAAGACTCGATACAGAAGAATCCTGGAATCATCGCTTATCTCTATAACCAACAATTTCAACCAGAACAATGGCTTCTATAACTTAGCTGAACCACTTGCCAAGAAACTTCTTCATTGCTATCCCACATAAGAACATAGAACACTGCAGAAGGTCTACTCACAACTTGTCCAATACCCCTGCCAAGCTACCAAAGACTCTATAACCCCACCCGGTAGATCATCAGATGCAGCATTCTTCACCTGACCTCAACATTCTGAACCTGACTATAAATACTCCTGTACCTTCCACCCCAGGTAGATCTGTGTGTGACTTGAAAAAGCCCACTGTGTGGGCGAAACGTTGTCAATAAAGGATCACATTAAACTGCATATGTGTTTATGTTTCCACTCCTATCTAACATGCTCACGCACGCTTGCTGGAAGTCCAAGCCCCTCGCCCACAAAACCTCCTTTACCCCCTCTCTCCAACCCTTTCGAGGATGACCCCTACCCCGCCTTCCTTCCCCTATAGATTTATATGCTTTCCATGTCATTCTACTTTGATCCATTCTCTCTAAATGACCAAACCACCTCAACAACCCCTCTTCTGCCCTCTGACTAATACTTTTATTCACTCCACACCTTTTCCTAATTTCCACACTCCGAATTTTCTGCATAATATTTACACCACACATTGCCCTTAGACAGGACATCTCCACTGCCTCCAACCGTCTCCTCACTGCTGCATTTACCACCCAAGCTTCACATCCATATAAGAGTGTTGGTACTACTATACTTTCATACATTCCCTTCTTTGCCTCCATAGATAACGTTTTTTGACTCCACATATACCTCAACGCACCACTCACCTTTTTTCCCTCATCAATTCTATGATTAACCTCATCCTTCATAAATCCATCCGCCAACACGTCAACTCCCAAGTATCTGAAAACATTCACTTCTTCCACACTTCTCCCAATTTGATATCCAATTTTTCTTTATCTAAATCAATTGGTACCCTCATCACCTTACTCTTTTCTATGTTCACTTTCAACTTTCTACCTTTACACACATTCCCAAACTCATCCACTAACCTTTGCAATTTTTCTTTAGAATCTTCCATAAGCACAGTATCATCAGCAAAAAGTAACTGTGTCAATTCCCATTTTAAATTTGATTCCCCATAATTTAATCCCACCCCTCTCCCAAACACCCTAGCATTTACTACCTTTACAACCCCATCTATAAATATATTAAACAACCATGGTGACATTACACATCCCTGTCTAAGACCTACTTTTACTGGGAAGTAGTCTCCCTCTCTTCTACACACCCTAACCTGAGCCTCACTATCCTCATAAAAACTCTTTACAGCATTTAGTAACTTACCACCTATTCCATGTACTTGCAACATCTGCCACATTGCTCCTCTATCCACTCTATCATATGCCTTTTCTAAATCCATAAATGCAATAAAAACTTCCCTACCTTTATCTAAATACTGTTCACATATATGCTTCAATGTAAACACTTGATCTACACATCCCCTACCCACTCTGAAACCTCCTTGCTCATCTGCCATCCTACATTCTGTCTTACCTCTAATTCTTTCAATTATAACCCTACCGTACACTTTTCCTGGTATACTCAGTAAACTTATTCCTCTATAATTTTTACAATCTCTTTTGTCCCCTTTCACTTTACATAAAGGGACTATACATGCTCTCCACCAATCCCTAGGTACCTTCCCCTCTTTCATACATTTATTAAACAAAAGTACCAACCACTCCAACACTATATCCCCCCCTGCTTTTAACAATTGTCATGATCTCATGAGTTCCAGCTGCTTTACCCCCTTTCATTCTACGTAATGCCTCACGTACCTCCCCCACACTTACATTCTGCTCTTCTTCACTCCTAAAAGATGGTATACCTCCCAGGCCAGTGCATGAAATTACCGCCACCCTTTCTTCCTCAAAATATTCTCGCCATCTACCTAATACCTCCCTCTCCCCATCTACTAACTCCCCTACTCTGTTTTTAACTGACAAATCCATACTTTCCCTTGGCTTTCTTAACTTGTTTAACTCACTCCAAAATTTTTTCTTATTTTCATTAAAATTTCTTGACAGTGCCTCTCCCACTCTATCATCTGCTCTCCTTTTGCACTTTCTCACCACTCACTTTACCTTTCTTTTACTCTCCATATACTCTGCTCTTCTTATAACACTTCTGCTTTGTAAAAACCTCTCATAAGCTACCTTTTTCTCTTTTATCACACCCTTTACTTCATCATTCCACCAATCACTCCTCTTTCCTCCTGCCCCCACCCTCCTATAACCACAAACTTCTGCCCCACATTCTAATATTGCATTTTTAAAACTATTCCAACCCTCTTCAACCCCCCCACTACTCATCTTTGCACTAGCCCACCTTTCTGCCAATAGTCGCTTATATCTCGCCCGAACTTCCTCCTCCCTTAGTTTATACACTTTCACCTCCCTCTTACTTGTTGTTGCCACCTTCCTCTTTTCCCATCTACCTCTTACTCTAACTGTAGCTACAACTAAATAATGATCCGATATATCAGTTGACCCTCTATAAACATGTACATCCTGGAGCCTACCCATCAACCTTTTATCCACCAATACATAATCTAACAAACTACTTTCATTACGTGCTACATCATACCTTGTATATTTATTTATCCTCTTTTCATAAAATATGTATTACTTATTACCAAATCTCTTTCTACACATAGCTCAATTAAAGGCTCCCCATTTACATTTACCCCTGGCACCCCAAATTTACCTACTACTCCCTCCATAACATTTTTACCCACTTTAGCATTGAAATCCCCAACCACCATTACTCTCACACTTGATTCAAAACTCCCCATGCATTCACTCAACATTTCCCAAAATCTCTCTCTCTCCTCTACACTTCTCTCTTCTCCAGGTGCATACACGCTTACTATAACCCTCTTTTCACATCCAATCTTTATTTTACTCCACATAATCCTTGAATTTATACATTTATAGTCCCTCTTTTCCTGCCATAGCTTATCCTTCAACATTATTGCTACTCCTTCTTTAGCTCTAACTATTTGAAACCCCTGACCTAATCCAATTTATTCCTCTCCATTGAAACTCTACCACCCCCTTCAGCTTTGTTTCACTTAAAGCCAGGACATCCAGCTTCTTCTCATTCATAACATCCACAATCACCTCTTTCTTATCATTTGCACAACATCCACGCACATTCAGACTTCCCACTTTGACAATTTTCTTCTTATTCTTTTTAGTAATCTTTACAGGAAAAGGGGTTACTAGCCCATTGTTCCCGGCATTTTAGTTGACTTTTACAACACGCATGGCTTACGAAGGAAAGATTCTTATTCCAAAATACTGTTTTTTAATAAAGATCATTTAGTTTGTGTGGTGGGAATTTTATTTTCCTGGTTTGGAAGTTGGCATTTAAACATAAATGCTGTAGCTGTTCAAAAAGTGCCTTCGTGTATTTTTCCATTCTTACAGGGTCTAATATTATCATATGTGAATACAGAGAGTTCACTATTCTAATAAGAACATAGGAAAGAAGAAATACTGTGTTAGGACTACTGGCTCATGATAAGCATGTCCAACTCAGGCCCAGCTACTGCCAAGGCACCTCAGTTTTTACTTCTCTTGGCTACCTAACCATTAGATGGTCTGACATTAAATTCCTTACATCCATAAACTGGTTGAAAAGTGAAATTAAAATTTTTGTAGTTTGAAAAAAATCTAAATTTCCTTCTCAGTATAAACCCTAAATTTTTAATATGTTAAGTAAAAGGACACAAATGCAACGTTGCCACAATAAAATGTCACATTAGTTGCATTTGTGTCCTTTTACTTAATATATTGTTGGTAATTCTACCAATATTAATACAAATTTTTAATGAGGAAGAATTCCAAATAAGTGTGATATTACAACTGTATATATAGTGTAGTTAAATGTTTAATACAGAACAGATGGAATACAGTGGACCCCCGGATTAAGATGTCATCGGATTAAGTAATTGGATTAAGTAACGTTTTTTCGTCAAAATATTGGCTCGGTTAAAGCCATTCGTCCAAGATGTGTCCGCGTGCCATGAGTGGCCCAGATACTCCAGCCAGTGTGCCATTGTTTACCAGCCAGTGAGAACAATTCCACATGTACATGCAATACATTTTGCACTATTCCATTGTTTTTAGTGCTTGTCACTGCTAAATAAGCCACCATGGGTCTAAAGAAAGCTTCTAGTGCCAGCCCTTTGGTAAGGAGGGTTAGAAACACTATAGAACTCAAGAAAAAGTTTGTAGAAAGATACAAAAGTGGTGGTGGTAGTGATGGTGGTACACCAGCCAGGGTACTTCCCCACACACCAGCCAGGGTACTTCCCTGCATACCAGCCAGGGTACTTCTCCACATACCTGCCAGGGTACTTCCCCACACACATGATTTAATCTGAGTGGGACTTGTGCATGAGTGAATAGAATTATCAAAGCTTATTGCTTGGGAAGCATTGAAAATTGGGTTGGGCAAATACGAATCGGTTAGTAGGATGGTTTGTGAAGGACCTGCCTAGTATGCGCCAACAGGCCTACTGCAGTGTTCCTGCTTTATGTGCAAACATTCATGGATGAACATCACCCTGACACAGCTGTTGCAGGCTGTGCTGGCAACATCTACAATGACAATGTTGTGTCCTATTTTAGGGAAATCTTATAGAGATGCCAGAAACAGAGCTCTCTGGTCAGATATTTAGTGCCACAGGTGTGCAGTGACTCAAGCTGGTCCTAGCATTAAAAAACAAAGAAGGGAAGTAATGCCGGAAAAGGACTTGGTACCTGAAGCCTTTATGGAAGGGGATTTCCCTTCCAAACAATAGTACACCTCCATCCTCTCCTCTCTTCTTAACTCATCACTCATCAATAAGTTTTCAATAAATATAAATGTCATTTTAGTAATGTTTTACTCTGCACGTCTCATTGTTTTCTGTGTAGGGAAATGTATATTTCATGTAAAAAAATTATTTTGTTTAATACTTTTGGGTGTCTGGAATGGATTAATTGGATTTCCATTATTTCTTATGGAGAAAATTAATTTGAATTAAGTCAGATTTGACATAAGACACTCTCTCTGGAACGGATTAATTACATTTTCCAGGGGTCCACTGTATGATGATAATTCCCAAATAAATGTCACTTGTCTAAATCATTAGTTTTCTTAGATGTTTTAGAGCAGAATACCTATTGGTGTCCTGGTGTTTTATTGCACATCTTAGATTCCAAATAACTAGGCAGAAGCAGCATAAATTCATTAGCACTATTCTACTAAAGAATCTCAACAAGGAAAAATCATGCACACACACAGGTACAAACAGAAAAAAGATATGGAATAACATTATATTATGAATTAATGAGTACCTGTATTTTGCGAACTCATAGACGCTAATAAGCCTTGCAGGTTGGTTTCCTGGGAGCCATTAGTCGAAGTGGGCAAGTTGAGGCTGCCTAGAGACCCCAAACCACTCAGACCTAAGGAATGAGAGCCTGTTGATGAATAAAGGCAACACATTAGTCAATTTTTGCTTTATTTAGAAAACAAAAAATAAGCTTCTATGATAGTTACAATTAATGCCAAGGAAGTAGATATTAATTTGCTGATTCCTTCCCTTCGACTGCTGTTTTCAAGCTGCTTTGCGAGACATGTGAATAGTCTTTTAGTATTAGGTTAAGTCTGCCCGAAATGCCTTGGCATGATAGTGGCTTTCTTTGTACCAATCAAATTATGAAATGCAAACACACATTGTAACCTTAGCAAAGAAATACATTTTTATTTTATTTTACTTTTTCTTAAACAGAAACAATGTGGAACTTAGTAAACTATTCTATAGTGCATCTAGTATTCCAATAAACAGCAACTTCTGATATCCAGTTTTCATACTTTTAGTAATTAGTTTCAAAATTCATGAACTGACATACTGAAGGTGGCACGGATGAGGAAAACTGCTGCTGTGCATACTTTGGGCTTTTCAAATAATTTAATTGCCACAAGTATAATGCTTTGAAAAATCAAATTTTTAATTGTTATACATTTTTGTATTTTGCAAAAATGCAAAATAAATTTTTATTTTTACATTGAGAAAATCTATTTTTTCTTTGTCCCAATGTTTAAAATGATATTTTGCAGTTTTACACTGCAAATATTTATAGTACATACTTCTTCATATAGCATAAATGTGCTATGGATGGAAGGCGCCAAACTAGCTTAGCTATTGATTTGTGCTGCTTCTTTGTCTCTCAGCTCTTTTATTTTGTCATTAGTACAGTATTACCAAGAACAATAACTGCTTTTTCGCAACCCCAAATCCTGAAGTGTCTCCTGGTGTCACAAAATATTTGAGAAAAAAAAAAAGTCTTATAAAATTATAGAGAATCATTTCCTGATGATAACACCAAAAGTACAAAATTTCATGGAAAATTTATGAAATTACGCTCTCACGAAGTTAGCGACCTTGGCGACATTTACGCATGGGCGATACTGACCACTTTGAGCCCTATTTTCAGCCAATTCTGTTGTTCCAGTCCACCAAACTCATAGCTATTTCTTTAGAACTCCATTTGTTCTATCGATCGAGTACAAGAAACCACCCATTTACTGATTTCAACTATCCAATAAAGTGGTCAGAAATTGGCAATTTGGCCAATTTCATGCAAATTAAAAAATGTCAATATCAATATAGGGTCCAGAACGAACAATGCAGCCATTCCTGGCACTAAAATAAAATTTTCTTTGTTCATCAGTCACATCTCGGGCCCCTGTTATAATACTCTTGCTTCTATTTTGAATTTTTATTCAAACAAAAAATAGAAGATTTACTGCTATGCAGACTACAGCAATATTGTAATAATTGCATAAATAATGTCAACCCACTCATGACTGCATATTAGAATGGCTAGTTGGACATTTATTGGACAATGACGTCATTTGTTTACTCTTGAACGTCGGCAAAAACCGAACATTTCTGCCACTTTGAGCTCCATTTCAAGATTTTTTCATAGTAAAACCAATCAAAATCGCTTCTATTTCTATAATATGTTTTCCATTCTATCCAATGAGACCAAGAAAACAAGAATACAACCATAAATACTATACGAAAATACACCTCAAAGTTGGCGTTTTAATCCAAAAACAAGGTCGGAGTTTTTTTTTTCTCATTATGCACTGAGTGCTGCAGGATTTTTTTTTTATACTGCACAAACTGACCACACAGACCCATGCTCTCACATGTGGGCCTACCAGCTTTCTCCTGCTTGATTTGAAGCTGCTAGAATTTTTGAGTATATACATGTGTACGTCAAACACATTGCCTCGTAAGACGTACATCTACGACCAAAACAGTCAATAGGTTAATGCATTTGTTAGGCATTTTGTGTGTGTGTTTGCCTTGGTGGTCCATTCTTTTACCTCGTTTACTTTTTTTTCTTAACATTAGCTTTCATTTATGTCTCTTTAGCATAAATTTACCTCATTTAACTAATTTTTTATTGCTTTGTTTACAGTGTCCAATTTTGTTACATTTTATTTAATTTCCCTTTATCTCCTGTTTTCTCCCATTTTATCAATTTTTCTAGCTGAAGTTTTAGTTTGCGATTCTTTTTAATCAGTTCATCAATTTTCTTTTCCTGTCTCCCACTGTCTTTACTGTTTCCTTTAAATCCTTATAGGTCATCTTCACTTTGTTGCTGCTTTAAGGTATGTATCCACTAATTTACTAGTGGTGAGAGGAGTATGGAGGACAGAGTATGAGAAGTACTAAATCAATATTTACATAACTTTTAACCAAGCGAGAGTAATTGTTTTGAAAAACATTAAAGATGAAATCTCTGCTGGAAAATCTAGAGTTCCAGGGGTAAATAATAAGAGGTCCTTTTTCATCTGTCTTATAATGGTTCTCTCGTTTAATTGTAATTAGAGGTTTGGTGATAAACAGTTGACACACTTTTGGATGCACATTTTTTGAGGAGAGATTAATACCAGACTTGTAGTTTTAGTAAGAGGAAGATGAAGTACAATGAAAATAGTAAGAGTTTGTAAAAGAGAAGTGAAAGTGAATTACGAAAAAAAACAGGAAGTTAGTGAAAGATATGAGCAACTGTTGTGATAAACAATATAAAAAGTCAAACGGTTATAAAATTGTTCTGAAAATAGCCTCAATGCATTTCTCACATCTCAAGCTATTTCCTCTGCATCATCCTTATGAAAATCTCTTTTAAAGCAATACAGAAGACCCCCAACATTCGATGGCATCGACATTCGATAAATCTGACATTCGATGCATTTTAACGCAAAAATTTCGCCTCGACATTCGATGGAAAACCCGATATTTGATACGATTTGTACTAGACGTGTCCACGTGTGGCCTGAACTGCCCCGTGTGTGCCAGTGTTTACAAGCCAGCCAGTGTGCGCACATCTAAGGATACATTCGGTGCATTTCATATTATCCATATTATCACTGTTTTTGGTGCTTGTTTCTGCAAAATAAGTCACCATGGGCCCCAAGAAAGCTTCTAGTGCCAACCCTGTGGTAAAAAGGGGGAGAATTAGTATGGAAATTAAGAAAGATTTTGAAGGGTTTGGGGCTAACCCTGAGAAGCCTATGCCAGTTGTGGACTCCATTGTGCCTACTTCAAAAATTAAGGAAATGTGTGCAAAATGGGTTGAACTGCAAATCTTTATGGATGAAAATCACCCTAACACAGCTATTGCAAGCCGTGCTGGTGACTATTACAATGTAAATGTTATGGCCCATTTTAGACAAATCTTAAAGGAATGGCGACAGAGGTCCAGTGACTCAAGCTGGTCCTAGTGGCATAAAAAGAAGGGAAGTAACCCCGGAAAAGGACTTGCTACCTCAAGTCCTAATGGAAGGGGATTCCCCTTCTAAATAGTAACAACTTCGACACTCTCCCCTCCTCCCATCCCATCAATCATCACCAGATCTTCATTAAAGGTAAGTGTCAATTATTCTATTGTTATTATTCTACTGTTATTGTTGTTATTGTAATTATTCTATTGCATTAAACTTAATATTTCATGTGGTAAATTTTTTTTTTTTCATACTTTTGGGTGTCTTGCATGGATTAATTTGATTTCCATTATTTCTTATGGGGAAAATTAATTCAACTTTCGGTATTTTCAACATTCGATAGCTCTCAGGAACGGATTAGTATCGAATGTCGAGGGTCCACTGTATTTAAAAGAAAAAGTTAGCAAAGTATGACTACAGTGTCCATCTCACGTTTACAGGACAGAAACTCAAGCCTTCACCATGTCCTTGTGCTTGAATGACTTACTGAGGGAGGTTTAGGCTTTCACATAAACACTGTGATGAAGCCAGCAATGATTACTTATACAACACACATGTACTGATTTACCTGTAAATAAATTTTTCAAAGTTAACAATTTGAACACCTAACAACCAATTCGAGACACTATCATGTGAAAGATTCCATCTGTTACTCAATGGAATGGTGGCTTTGTGGCTAAAGCTCCCGCTTCACACACGGTGGGCCCAGGTTCGATTCCCGGCGGGTGGAAACATTTCGATACGTTTCCTTACACCTGTTGTCCTGTTCACCTAGCAGCAAATAGGTACCTGGGTGTTAGTCGACTGGTGTGGGTCGCATCCTGGGGGACAAGGTTGAGGACCCCAATGGAAATAAGTTACAGTCCTCGATGACGCACTGACTTTCTTGGGTTATCCTGGGTGGCTAACCCTCCAGGGTTAAAAATCCGAACAAAATCTTATCCTATCTTATCTTATAACAAAAAATTAAATGTACCTGATGAATCAAACATCTGTTGTGTAGCCAGATTTCCCTGTGAGGCTGCCAAGAGCTGCTGTACACTAACATTATTAAGGGATGGCAGTTGTTGAAGACTGCCTAGTTGATTGGTGAGACTGCCAGCAGTTGCACCTGAACCAGCTGAGCTGCCCACCTGCTGCTGGAGCAACTGTAAGTACGCCTGAACATTAAACAACGTTAATTTATAATTTTAACCTCCCATTTCTTTGAGTGAAAATAATCATTATGGAAAGGGAGTATCTAAAAAAAATAAACATAATAAATAAAATTAAAAAACTAAATAATCAATGGAATAGGATTAATTGTTATTATTAACACAGGGAAAAAATGTTAAACACACACACTCAAACACAACTTGCATATTATCCGTATTTCTGTAGTTTGTTACTCTTCTAACGTGGTTCTTTGAGGATAAAACAAAATTTGTTTCCCAGAATTCTTTTGTCTTTTAATTACAAATGAGAGATTTCTGTTTAGTAACAGCAAAAACATTCTGCTGTCAGTCTGCATAAAACTTTAGCAATATAGGAGACAGGAGACATTTACTTTACCAACCAGAAAGGTGCTACATACGTGACAAACATCACATTCGAGTGTAAACAAGAGAAACAATTATACACAACTCATCTACTTATTAACTAATGGAAAAGTATTCAACATAATAAGGAAAAAATTATACAACAGATTTTAACTAAGTAAAATACATGGTAATGCATGACACAAATGAACAATATAATAAACCAAGATAACAGCAATTATAAAAATTTTTGTTTTTCCTTTATGGTTATCTATAGTGCACATGTGATACAAAATATAATTTGTGTAGGAAATTAAAACAAAATATAATTCGTCTTGAATAATGTACATACATTATAAGGAAAATCAATTCATCCTAAATAATTTTCTCCTGATTTTTAATGCACTTGTACACTTGAAATATTAATACTTTTCATGACTTGTTTAAGCAGAAATGGGAAAAAATGCAATGGTCTTTATTAGGTATCCCCAAACGGGGGGGGTACCTATTTAGGGGTTTCCTGATTTTGTTTTTTTACCACCACCAAATGGCTTCAAAATTTTCAGTGCATGTGTACTGTAACTAGAGAACATTTCATGCAACTACTGATGTTCAGGTGCCTTCCAGTCAATTTTATATAAACCATTCCTAATTTGTTTTCTGTTATAACTTGAGAAAGCTTCTTCTGTAGGTACCAATTTATCAGTTTTACTTTTAAATTGGTATTCTATATTTTTTTCTGTAAAAAAATTTGATTATGCCTCTTCTGAACTGCTTTACTCAGAAATGGCTGATGGATCTTATGATAAGGATGTTACCTTTTGGGTCTGCACTACTTATCTGTCTGATATCCTGATATCTTTATGAATACGGCATCCACAGTGCAAATTCCTCTGAAGGTAAATTAACGATGTTAATATCTCAGAATACTTGATCAGTTTATCTTATTTCTTTTCTTTCTTTCAACATACCAGCCATATCCCACTGAGGTGGGGTGGCCCAAAAGGAAAAACGAAAGTGTCTCCTTTTAAATTTAGCAATATATACAAGAGAAGGGGTTACTAGCCCCTTACTCCCTGCCTTTTAGTCACCTCTTATGACACGCATGGCTTACAGAGGAAGAATTCTGTTCCACTTCCCCATGGAGTCTTATTTCTTAAGTTGCCTAAAACCCATTCATGAATCAACAAATTTTGCAAGATATCAAAATTAGTCATCAGAATAAGGTTTTGTTTATCCTTCCACTTTGGCAAGAGTTTCACAGTTTAACTTTTTTCCAGCATTTCTAGCAGAAGCAATAAATTTTAGTACAGTACTGTATAATAAACTCTCAAAAATTGCAGGGATAAAGTTCCAAAGGATCCTACAACTGTAATTTTTTAAAAAATCCCTCTTAAAATATCAAAATCATTTTTTTCTTTATTAAAATCTTGATAAATATATCATATATGTAAAGATGAGAGTGTACATGCTCTAAAAATGTCACAATGACCATTACTACTACTACTACTTGTAATGATGAGGTAATGAAGTTCCAATGGCCTTGGTGATGAGTGTGACAATCAGGAGGAGGAGGATTACTCTGGGAGATCACCCAGAGACAACTCATTAGAAATGGTTTCTACTGTTGATTCCAGGGGTCATCATTCCTTTGGCATGGTCCAAGACCGGGCCTCCTAGATGATGGACTGCTCAGGCTGTTGGTGTTAGGAAGTACAGTAATGCAAAAATCTAAGGTAGATGCCATAGCCTGGCCCCTCTCCCAATGCTGGGGTCACCCTAACACAGTGGTGGGGTTTGTAGTTAGTGCCTAGGGGTAGATGGAGGCATAACCGGTTGGTATATTTCCCCTTTCATCTAAATATTGATCACACTTCTGGCCGATGACTTGAAATGCTTTATGGACATGGAATGTGAAAGATAGATTTGGGAAACCTAGTTTTACTTACATTGTGATTATGATTTATGTAATATGAATTAGTCAAGACAGTAACAAGTACTGATAGTTTTTAATTTGTTGTGTAATGTCAGATATGAAATAGTTTTGAAGTGCTGAATAACCAAAAGGCTTTAGTCCTTGTAAATACAACAGAACAATCACCACAGCCCAGCTGATGAAAAGCTAGCTAGAGGAATTTACCAAGGTCTGTTTTGAAAACAGGGGTCTGTTGATAATTCCTTTATACAGTGTACTTGAATAGAGAATGTTGTTTTTTCCTTGTTGCACTTACTGGGTTAACTCTCAGTGTATTTGTTACAGCTCTGCTTGTCACTGGGAATGTTTTGCTCAATCTCTGAGTGGAGGCATGACTTGAGGAAAGGAGTAATAGTCCCAATAACTCAAAGAGCTTTTCACTATCATCAAGACTTTCCCAACCATGTACATGTCCATGGTGTGTTGCTGCTACAGGCATGCAAATAATATAAATGTACCTGTGGAATGATTGCTCTTGCTCATGTTATTGAAAAAAAATAATTTTTTAAAATAATAAACCGAGTACCATAAATATGCTTCTTTTGACTTGGGTCATCCATAGCAATCCAAGGTTTCTTTGGGAAAAGCATCCAAACAGTGAACAAACTTCAAAAAGTGCTCAAAAGTGCAACTTATTCTTAAATTTGAGATCTCTCCCTGGAGTTATGAATTTCATTTTAAGAAAATCATGATATGTAGGG
Source organism: Cherax quadricarinatus (assembly GCF_038502225.1). Classification (NCBI taxonomy): domain Eukaryota; kingdom Metazoa; phylum Arthropoda; class Malacostraca; order Decapoda; family Parastacidae; genus Cherax; species Cherax quadricarinatus. The sequence continues at coordinate 22,288,955 of NC_091312.1, forward strand.
TCACAGTAAATGAGTATTTGCTGTACTTTTAATACAGATGTTTAGGAAAGAAATTCCAACTCAGTAATAGCAACCCAAATCAGCCCTTCAAGCTTCTGATTTTTTTTTGGTTTTTCTTTCTGTTTAAAAGAATTAAACTGGTCACAATTTAACAACAAATAAACTTTTTAAACTGGTCTCCAGACCAGCTGTTTCTATTACCACAAGGAGTGTTTTTACAAGTGTCCATAAAAAATCCACAAAATAAATTATGCTCTGATTATTAATAATAAATATTACTGTCCCATCCAAGTTTTTCATAATCGTCAGGTATCTCAACCCTTGTATGTAGTATCCTCTCACATGTTTGACTAAATTACAGTATTTCTGACAGTTACTTGTGCACAAGTACAGTTTTCTTTCTTCAAATTATAGTATTGTAATTCTGAACTAAAAATATTTAGCAACAAACTGGTGTGTATCAAACTAGTAGTAAAAGTAAAGTGATACAAAACTTCAGAAAACTGAGATTTTAAGGTTTAATGCTACATAAAAACAGAGGCTTCTGGATGTTACATAACCAAAACACCAGAATGTAGATGGAGTGTACGATTAGTGTAATAAACAATTAGCTGATGGTTAAGATGTGCAAAGTGAAGAGCTGAGAACTGCAGGTGAAAGGTTGGCCTACAAATTAGGGATAACTCAGTATCAAGGGTATCCTTAATAGCAGATATTATCAACACTGGGCCAGTCAAGTGCCAGTACTATAACAAGAATTATAGCTGAATGAAATTTATAATATTAATGAGAATAGGTTTAATTAGAGAGGAATGGGTAAAAAATATCCTTTCTAACAGGTTTGAGAGGAAACTACCCAACCCAGAGAAAACACCTTTGGTTCTGGTATGTACCAATGCAAGGTAAGGCTGCAAAAAACTGAGCTCTAAAATACATAATTAATAAACCATCATTCCAGTACTACAGCTCATTATGTATGCTAAGGCAAGTAATTAGTTCAGAAACTTAATTTGAACAATAATTCCTTTCTCTAAGAAAAGTAAATGGCAAAAACAAAATTAAACCATATAATAAAAACACAGTACTGTGTCACTGGACTTTTAAAAATAATCTGTTGTTATATGAAGTTGTAAATTCTCTAAAAGAAATCTTAGAAAATGCAACTGATTCAGCCTGCTCCCCAGCACTAATATCAGAGTCTAATGTACAAGCCCATGAGCAGGAAGGTTAGTCTCACTGTATGAGGATTCAGAAGGATTATATTCACTTGACAATCTAAGATCTACATACTATACATCACAACAATAAATGTAAAAGAGCTCTATTTTTGCTAATACAGTATACATTTTAGTTTAACACTGAAAACAAATGCAAAAAGAGCATCACACTCACAGCCAGATACTGAGGCCCAAGTGCGACCAGGTTGTTAGCAGAGGAAACGCTCTCTCTTCCGCGCTCTCTCTCTCTCTTCAAGCAGATAGAGAAATACTTAACAATAATCACCTCTTACTCAATATTTCTTATGAAAATTAAAAATAGATAGCAGTGTGCAAAGATCAGGGAACTCTTTATCTAAAAATAATATACAGTAGGCCATAATTTGCAAAAAAAAATCAAGATCAATGGAAGTAGAGCATCCTCAGTTATTTGAAGCAATCACTACTGAGAAAAATACAAGCAAAATAAATTTGAGGTAGGTGAAATGGCTACAAAAGTTAAAATTTCAATAGAAGATAGAAAAATAAAAATACCAGTACTCATTATTCCATTATGAGACATAACTATAGATACAAAAATAATATACCGTATATGCTTGAATATAGATTGACCCGACATTTATTTTTTTGTCCAAAAAATTCCTACATTTTTCTAATGCATTTTACAAGTCAACCCAAATTTTGAGGAACAATAGAATAGGAGTTAAGAATTCCCTTAGTGTGCATATTATGTGTTGATACTCTGTTGGAATTGCTCTGTCGAGGTCAGGCAAGCTGCACAGCCTGATTCATGGAAATGTAGAATTAGAATTTTCCTAATCTAATATGTTCTCTTATCAAAATTTAGCCTAAAACTCTCTTAAGAATTCATGCTGTTTGAGTCACACCATCAAGAGTGGATGTACCACATGTGTGTTCCATGTAAAAAAAAAAAAAAAAAATAACATTCAATAATGTGGAAAAAAGGTAAAAGTGAACGTCAGTCTCTAATGGATCCTGTGTTGTTCTGTTAGTCAGTAATATCAAGGTTGAGCATATAATGCTGCCATGAACTTAGTACAATACATCAGACCACAGAATTCATATGCTTTGTAATCAGTGTGATTTGATTATACAGTTTTGTTACTGAAGGACACTACATGTCTTATTATTCCATATGTGATCCTTAAATTAAACCCAAACTATAAATATTTAGAAAGGGCTCATTTTCCCATTAGTTTTAATATTAAGCAGATTAGAAGAATATTTAAAAAATGAAAATAATATTAAACAATAAGAAAATTCAATTTTCCTAATATCTGCAGTTTAACCCTTTTGCTGTCCTTCACATAGACCTATATCATTGAGACCTGGGCTCCTGATGTAGTTCTACATCATAAGCTCAGCTCACTCAGATAAGCTGTGAGTGGTAAATTCTGGCCAAGATATGAGAAAATGGGGTATGTGTAGTGAGTGTGCAAAGTATAAAAAAAAATCCTGCTCCATGCAGTGCATGATGGGAAAACAAAACTGTGAACATGTATGTGTATGGTTTAAAACAGTGAATTTGAGGTGCTTTCTAGGATGGTTCTTACAGTTTCATTGGCTATTCCATAGTATTTGATAGAATGGAAGACATACTACTGAAATGGAGATAATTTGGTTTCAGGACTCCATGACGAGGCCTCAATAAGTAATTTCACGGCAGAGCTAGAGATGGTTGACTGGCCTACAGAATTCTCCAAGGCCAATGGTATTGACAACTGGACAGACATATTTCTGAATACATTACTTAGACTATACAACAAACATTGTCCAATAAAAACTCAACGGATCACGAATAAACAGCTCGGTTGCCCATGGCTAACTAGCAGCATACTGAAATCCACTGATAAGAAACACCAATATGAAAAGTAATACAGACAGGGCTTAATACACAAAGATATTCTTCAACACAATTCATTAGTTCTCACCAAACTAATAAAAAAAGCCAAACAACTGTACTACTACAGCAGATTCACTGAAACAAAAGGAGATATAAAAAAGACCTGGAAAACACACATTCAGATTCTGGGAACAAAACACAACTGCATCCCGGTGATACAGTTAACAAGATAAACGACCTCTTCTCAACCATAGGATCTAATCTCGCTAGTAAAATCCCAGGTACCAATGCCCATGCAAATGATTGCTTAGATGGGAACTTCCCTAACTACTCCTACCTTGCACCTACTGAGCCCACTGAAGTCACCACAATTATTAAGTCACTTTAATATAATTCAGGGAATCTGTCTCACGAGGGGCCCATGTCCTTTTGCATGCTATTTCATTATTTTTTAACAAGTCACTAGAGACTAGACTAGCACTTTCTCGACACTACTCAAGAAAGCAAGGGTTACTCCAATACATAAAGGTGGTAACCCCACAGATGTAAACAACTATAGGCCAATATCAAACTTACCATTGCTATCCAAAATCTTCAAGAAACTCGTGCACAAGAGATTGTATTCATTTATAACAGCACAAAACATACTCAACCCCTGCCAATTTGGCTTCAGAAAAATAAAAGCACTAATGATGCAACTGTAAAAATGCTACATCTGTTTTACACAGCACTGGAAAATAAGGAATATCCATTATGACTTAACTGACCTAAGAAAAGCTTTTGACACAGATCACGGCATCCTACTCCACAAACTTGATTATATGTATTATGGTATAAGAGGCCATGCACTTGCATATTTCAAATCCTACCTTACTAATAGGTATCAGTATGTCACCATTAAACACACAACCTTATCAACACAGCCACTTGATACTGGAGTACCACAGGGAAGTGTCCTTGGTCCCCTGCTCTTCCTCTTATATATCAATGATCTTCCCAACATATCACAATACCTGAAACCCATTCTCTTTGCTGACGACACGACTTCTGTTGTCTCCCGCCCAAATCTTGCCACCCTCAACACCAGTGTTAACGAGGAGCTACTCAAAATATCTACTTGGATGACAGCCAATAAACTTGCACTTGACACTGACATAACCTTCTATATTATGTTTGGTAACAGAGCAGGTGATGCACAACTTAACTTTAAGATTGACAACACTCTTATTGCCAGACATGATGAGGGCAAATTCCTAAGCCTGCACCTCACTCAACAGCAACCTGAATTTCATCCCCCATATCTAACACAACAAAAAAAGTATCCAAAATGGTTGGGATCCTCTCCAAGATAAGTTACTACTTGCCACAATCCGCCCTTCTCACATTATACCATTCACTCATTTATCCCTACCTCACCTATGCTATTTGTGCTTGGGGAGCAACTGCAGCAATACACCTAAAGTCAATAATAACCCAACAAAAGGCCGCAGTAAGAATAATCATGCAATCCAATCCCAGGCAATGCACCCCGCCCCCCCCACTCTTCATAGATCTAAACTTACTCGCTGTTCAGAACATTTCCACTTACTACTGTGCAGCCTATATTTACAGAACCTTAAATTCCAATATTAACCCTGACCTGAAACACTTTCCTGATAGTTGTGACAGGACCCACAGGCACAAACATCTCGATGACATTCCCCCTGTCCGGCTAAACCTATAAAAGGGCCTAAAATCTGGAACACCCTACCTGAAAACTCTAGAACTGCAGACACATTCATCACTTTCAAAACTATCGTTATAAAACATCTTATCTCCCTGACACACACCACCGTCAGCTAACTACATGAAAACCGCCTATTCATAAGAACATAAGAAAGGAACACTGCAGCAGGCCTGTTGGCCCATACTAGTCAGGTCCTTTACAATTCATCCCACTAACAAAACATTTGCCCAACCCAATTTTCAATGCTACCCAAGAAATAAGCTCTGATGTGCAAGTCCCACTCAAATCCAACCCCTCCCACTCATGTACTTATCCAACCTAAATTTGAAACTGCCCAAAGTCCTATCCTTAATAACCCAACTAGGTAGACTGTTCCACTCATCAACTACCCTATTTCCAAACCAATACTTTCCTATGTCCTTTCTAAATCTAAACTTGTCTAACTTAAATCCATTACTGCGGGTTCTCTCTTGGAGAGATATCCTCAAGACCTTATTAATATCCAACTTCAAGAAACTGTACACAAAAAGCTATGTTTGAAAGGTGCTTTGTAGTGACCTCAGAAACTCAACTGACTAAGAGAGCTTTGGAAAGATCACTTTAGCATCCTCAATTGTGTAAACATTATAGGTAAGGCTTGGGAGGAAGTGACTAAGAGGACCTTGAACTCTGCTTGGAAAAAACTGTGGCCAGAATGTGTAGACAAAAGGGATTCTGAAGGGTTTGAGGCTAACCCTGAGAATCCTAAGCCAGTTGAGGAATCCATTGTGGCATTGGGGAAGTCCTTGGGGTTGGAGGTTAGTGGGGAGGATGTGGAAGAGTTGGTGGAGGAGGACAATGAAGAACTAACCACTGATGAGCTGCTAGATCATCTTCATCAGCATGAGGCCACACCTGAGGAAACTGCTTCGGAGGAGGGGATAGAGAAATTGAAGAAGTTGCCTACTTCTAAGATTAAGGAAATCTGTGCAATGTGGCTTAAAGTGCAAACCTTTATGGACGATAATCACCCTGACACAGCTATTGCAAGCCGTGTTGGCAACCTGTACACTGACAATGTTGTGAAACACTTTAGAAATGTTATAAAGGAACGGGAGGTACAGGCCTCTATGGACAGATATGTTGTGCGACAGAAGTCCAGTGACTCTGAAGCTGGTCCTAGTGGCATTAAAAGAACAAGGGAAGTAACCCCGGAAAAAGACTTGCTACCTCAAGTTCTAATGGAAGGGGATTCCCTTTCTAAACACCAAGAAGATCAACACTCCCCTCCTCCCATCCCATCAATCATCACCAGATCTTCAATAAAGGTAAGTGTCATGTAACTGTGCATGTCTTCTTCAGTTTGTGTGTATTAAAATTAATATTTCACGTGGTAAATTTTTTTTTTCAATACTTTGGGGTGTCCTGCACGGATTAATTTGATTTCCATTATTTCTTATGGGGAAAATTAACTCGACTAACGATAATTTCGATTAACGATGAGCTCTCAGGAACGGATTAATATCGCTGGTCGAGGGTCCACTGTATATATACGTCAAACACGGTACCTCGTAAGACATATATATACGGCCGCGACAGTCAAAGGGTTAAGTATTAACTAAAGTCTCCCCGAAATGCCTTGGCATGATAGTGGCTTTCTTTGTACCTGGAGTTTACCTGGAGAGAGTTCCAAGGGTCAATGCCCCCGCAGCCCGGTCTGTGACCAGGCCTCCTGGTGGATCAGAGCCTGATCAACCAGGCTGTTACTGCTGGCTGCATGCAATCCAACGTACGAGCCACAGCCCGGCTGGTCAGGTACCGACTTTAGGTGCTTGTCCAGCGCCAGCTTGAAGACTGCCAGGGGTCTATTGGTAATCCCCCTTATGTATGCTGGAAGGCAGTTGAACAGTCTCAGGCCCCTGACACTTATTGTATTGTCTCTTAACATGCTAGTGACACCCCTGCTTTTCATTGGGGGGATGTTGCATTGTCTGCCAAGTCTTTTGCTTTCGTTGTGAGTGATTTTCGTGTGCAAGTTCGGTACTAGTCCCTCTAGGATTTTCCAGGTGTATATAATTATGTATCTCTCCCGCCTGCATTCCAGGGAATACAGGTCCAGGAACTTCAAGCGCTCCCATTAATTGAGGTGTTTTATCTCCGTTATGCGCGCTGTGAAGGTTCTCTGTACATTTTCTAGGTCAGCAATTTCACCTGCCTTTAAAGGTGCTGTTAGTGTGCAGCAATATTCCAGCCTAGATAGAACAAGCGACCTGAAGAGTGTCATCATGGGCTTGGCATCCCTAGTTTTGAAGGTTCTCATTATCCATCCTGTCATTTTTCTAGCAGCTGCAATTGATATAATGTTATGGTCCTTGAAGGTGAGATCCTCCGACATGATCACTCCCAGGTCTTTGACGTTTGTTTTTCGCTCTATTTTGTGGCCGGAATTTGTTTTGTACTCTGATGAAGTTTTGGTTTCCTTGTGTCTACCATATCGGATTAATTGAAATTTCTCATCGTTGAACTTCATATTGTTTTCTGCAGCCCATTGAAAGATTTGGTTGATGTCCGCCTGGAGCCTTGCAGTGTCTGCAATGGCAGACACTGTCATGCAGATTCGGGTGTCATCTGCAAAGGAAGACACAGTGCTATGGCTGACATCCTTGTCTATGTCAGATATGAGGATGAGAAACAAGATGAGAGCGAGTACTGTGCCTAGTGGAACAGAGCTTTTCACCGTAGCCGCCTTGGACTGACTTTACTCTGTTGACTACTACTCTTTGTGTTCTGTTTGTGAGGAAATTATAGATCCATCTACCAGCTTTTCCTGTTATTCCTTTAGCACGCATTTTGTGCGCTATTACACCATGGTCACACTTGTCGAAGGCTTTTGCAAAGTCTGTATATATTACATCTGCATTCTTTTTGTCTTCTAGTGCATTTAGGACCTTGTCGTAGTGATCCAATAGTTGAGACAGACAGGAGCGACCTGTTCTAAACCCATGTTGCCCTGGGTTGTGTAATTGATGGGTTTCTATGGGTTTCAAATTATGAAATGTAAACACATATTGTAACCTTAAAGAAATAAAATTTTTATTTTGATAGTGAGTAGGTTTAGGTCTTTGAAGAATGGAGGGAGGGGCCCAGTGTGTGATCATTCGAACTGCAGCTTTTTTGTTGGGTTATTAGTGGTTTTGGGCAAATTGCTGTTGTGGATCCCCAGACACAAATAACATAGGCAAGGTAGGGGTAGATCAGTGAATAGTATAATGTATCACTGAGAGGATGCCAATTGTTTTGGATACTTTTTTTTGTTATGTGTTGGATATGGGTGTTGAATTTCAAACTGATGTCAAAGTGCAGACCCAGAAATTTTCCCCTCATTATGTTTAGCAATAACAGCATTGTTAGTCATAATGTTCAGCTGGACATCACTTACTCTGCTCCCAAACTTAATATAGAAGGCTTTGTCAATGTTAAGTGTAAGTTTATTGGTAGTTATCCAGGTTAATATTTTTATGACATCTTCATTAACAATAGTGTTGAGCAAGGCAGCATTAGGGTGAGAGATGACAAAAGCTGTCATCAACAAAGAGAATAGGTCTAAGTTATTGTGATACATTGGGAGGGTCATTGATGTATAAAAGGAAAAGTAGGGGGCCAAGGATGCTTCCCTGTGGTATGCTAGTATCCAGAGGTCTAGTGGAGGAGGTTGTGTCCTTAACAGAGATAGATGTATTGCTGTCTATTAGTATGGTAAGACTTGATATATGCAAGTGCATGGCCTCAAATACCTTAATGATCAAGTTTGTGGAATAGGATACTGTGGTCTACTGTATCAAAAGCTTTCCTAGGAAGATAAACAGAACTAGTGGATATTCATTTTTTCTAGTGCTGTGTAAAGCAAGTCTAGCATTTTTATAATTGCATTATTTATGCTTTCGTTTCTCCTGAAGCTAAACTGGCAGGGGTCAAGAATGCTTTGTGATAGTTATAAAGGGGTACAATCTCGTGTACAAATTTCTCGAAGATTTTGGATAGTAAAGGCAAGTTTGATATTCGCCTTTACAGCCTCTCCTCATTTAACGATGGCCTGGTGGCTAAAGCTCTCACTTCACACAGTGAGGGTCTGGGTTTGATTCACAGCGAGGGTAGAAGTATTGGGTCTGTTTCTTTACACCGGTTGTCTATGTTCGCCCATCAGCAAAATGGGTACCTGGGAGTTAGTCGACGGGTGTGGGTCGCAACCTGGGACAAAACTGACCTAATTTGCCATAAATATTCTGCATAACAAGCGACTTTCTATACAGTAGTATGTCACTAATGTCAGCTACAGTTGTATACCTTGTACATGTACCTGTAGTAAATAAAGATATTATTAAGACCATGTCAGTACACAAATTTGTCACTACGCGAGGAGACTGTAGCTCCTTACATCTGTTGAGTCTCCACCTTTGTGTATTGGTGTAACCTTTGCTATCTTGAGTAATGTTGAAAAAGTGCTGGTTTCTAGTGATTTGTTAGAGAATAATGTAATGGTGGGTGAGAGGACAAAAGGAACTCGTCTGAACAATAGTGGTAAGACATGAGCTAGATTTCCCGATTTATTTTTTAGTGAATTAATAATCATGGCGACTTCAGTGGGCTTGGTTGGTGCAAGATAAAGGGGCACTGGGAAGTTCCCATCTAGATAATCACTCGCTCGGGTATTGGTGCCTGGAATTTACTGGCGAGACTTGATCTTATGGTTGAGAAGAAGTCTTTTATCTTGTTAGCCATAGTTGCAGTTTGTTTGGTTTAGTTAGGACAACATCTCTAGCCCAGAATATGAGAGTGTCTCTTCCAGGTCTGTTTTATATTTCCTCTCATTTCAGTTGTAATAATGAAAATTATATTTATTTCCCAAGAGGATAATTTAATTATGTTAGGTGGTAAACTAAATATATTTCTTACAAAACAAAACTCATAGTTATGCACAACATTTTGGGTAATATGAACCTATGACTAAAACTGTGCTAATAATATAAAAAATAAAAATATATTGGGCATGTGTGTACTAATGAAGTACACACTAAGTATATATAAAATTACATAATCTTGAAATGCAAATTTTAGTAAAAGTTGAGTATGTAGTAAAAAACATTACATTAAAATTTATTGTTAAACTGAAATTTAACTTGATAAATGAAAAGCTAAAGAAGGAAATCATAATAAAATAATAGCTAGGAGATGTTAAGTGAATGTATAGGAGCCTTTGAACCAAGTGAGAGAGTAATTGTGGTAGGGGACCTGAATGCTAAAGTAGGAGAAACTTTTAGAGAGGGTGTGGTAGGTAAGTTTAGGGTGCCAGGTGTAAATGATAATGGGAGCCCTTTGATTGAACTTTGTATAGAAAGGGGTTTAGTTATAGGTAATACATATTTTAAGAAAAAGAGGATAAATAAGTATACAAGATATGATGTAGGGCAAAATGACAGTAGTTTGTTGGATTATGTATTGGTAGATAAAAGACTGTTGAGTAGACTTCAGGATGTACATGTTTATAGAGGGGCCACAGATATATCAGATCACTTTCTAGTTGTAGCTAGACTGAGAGTAAAAGGTAGATGGGATACAAGGAGAATAGAAGCATCAGGGAAGAGAGAGGTGAAGGTTTATAAACTAAAAGAGGAGGCAGTTAGGGTAAGATATAAACAGCTATTGGAGGATAGATGGGCTAATGAGAGCATAGGCAATGGGGTCGAAGAGGTATGGGGTAGGTTTAAAAATGTAGTGTTAGAGTGTTCAGCAGAAGTTTGTGGTTACAGGAAAGTGGGTGCGGGAGAGAAGAGGAGCGATTGGTGGAATGATGATGTAAAGAGAGTAGTAAGGGAGAAAAAGTTAGCATATGAGAAGTTTTTACAAAGTAGAAGTGATGCAAGGAGGGAAGAGTATATGGAGAAAAAGAGAGAGGTTAAGAGAGTGGTGAAGCAATGTAAAAAGAGAGCAAATGAGAGAGTGGGTGAGATGTTATCAACAAATTTTGTCGAAAATAAGAAAAAGTTTTGGAGTGAGATTAACAAGTTAACAAAGCCTAGAGAACAAATGGATTTGTCAGTTAAAAATAGGAGAGGAGAGTTATTAAATGGAGAGTTAGAGGTATTGGGAAAATGGAGGGAATATTTTGAGGAATTGTTAAATGTTGATGAAGATAGGGAAGCTGTGATTTCGTGTATAGGACAAGGAGGAATAACATCTTGTAGGAGTGAGGAAGAGCCAGTTGTGAGTGTGGGGGAAGTTTGTGAGGCAGTAGGTAAAATGAAAGGGGGTAAGGCAGCCGGGATTGATGGGATAAAGATAGAAATGTTAAAAGCAGGTGGGGATATAGTTTTGTAGTGGTTGGTGCAATTATTTAATAAATGTATGGAAGAGGGAAAGGTACCTAGGGATTGGCAGAGAGCATGCATAGTTCCTTTGTATAAAGGCAAAGGGGATAAAAGAGAGTGCAAAAATTATAGGGGGATAAGTCTGCTGAGTATACCTGGTAAAGTGTATGGTAGAGTTATTATTGAAAGAATTAAGAGTAAGACGGAGAATAGGATAGCAGATGAACAAGGAGGCTTTAGGAAAGGTAGGGGGTGTGTGGACCGGGTGTTTACAGTGAAACATATAAGTAACAGTATTTAGATAAGGCTAAAGAGGTCTTTGTGGCATTTATGGATTTGGAAAAGGCGTATGACAGGGTGGATAGGAGGGCAATGTGGCAAATGTTGCAAGTGTATGGTGTAGGAGGTAGGTTACTGAAAGCAGTGAAGAGTTTTTACGAGGATAGTGAGGCTCAAGTTAGAGTATGTAGGAAAGAGGGAAATTATTTCCCAGTAAAAGTAGGCCTTAGACAAGGATGTGTGATGTCACCGTGGTTGTTTAATATATTTATAGATGGGGTTGTAAGAGAAGTAAATGCGAGGGTCTTGGCAAGAGGCGTGGAGTTAAAAGATAAAGAATCACACACAAAGTGGGAGTTGTCACAGCTGCTCTTTGCTGATGACACTGTGCTCTTGGGAGATTCTGAAGAGAAGTTGCAGAGATTGGTGGATGAATTTGGTAGGGTGTGCAAAAGAAGAAAATTAAAGGTGAATACAGGAAAGAGTAAGGTTATGAGGATAACAAAAAGATTAGGTGATGAAAGATTGAATATCAGATTGGAGGGAGAGAGTATGGAGGAGGTGAATGTATTCAGATATTTGGAAGTGGACGTGTCAGTGGATGGATCTATGAAAGATGAGGTGAATCATAGAATTGATGAGGGGAAAAGAGTGAGTGGTGCACTTAGGAGTCTGTGGAGACAAAGAACTTTGTCCTTGGAGGCAAAGAGGGGAATGTATGAGAGTATAATTCTACCAACGCTCTTATATGGGTGTGAAGCATGAGTGATGAATGTTGCAGCGAGGAGAAGGCTGGAGGCAGTGGAGATGTCATGTCTGAGGGCAATGTGTGGTGTGAACATAATGCAGAGAATTCGTAGTTTGGAAGTTAGGAGGAGGTGCGGGATTACCAAAACTGTTGTCCAGAGGGCTGAGGAAGGGTTGTTGAGGTGGTTTGGACATGTAGAGAGAATGGAGCGAAACAGAATGACTTCAAGAGTGTATCAGTCTGTAGTGGAAGGAAGGCGGGGTAGGGGTCGACCTAGGAAAGGTTGGAGAGAGGGAGTAAAGGAGGTTTTGTGTGCGAGGGGCTTGGACTTCCAGCAGGCATGCGTGAGCGTGTTTGATAGGAGTGAATGGAGACAAATGGTTTTTAATACTTGACGTGCTGTTGGAGTGTGAGCAAAGTAACATTTATGAAGGGGTTCAGGGAAACCGGCAGGCCGGACTTGAGTCCTGGAGATGGGAAGTACAGTGCCTGCACTCTGAAGGAGGGGTGTTAATGTTGCAGTTTAAAAACTGTAGTGTAAAGCACCCTTCTGGCAAGACAGTGATGGAGTGAATGATGGTGAGTTTTTCTTTTTCGGGCCACCCTGCCTTGGTGGGAATCGGCCAGTGTGATAAAAAAAAAAAAAAAAAAATTAACCCTATGACTGTTGCAGCCCCAAATCCTGAGGTGTCTCCCGGTTTCGAAAAATTTAAAAAAAAAAAAAAAAATTATTTCTTATGAAATGATAGATAATCTTTTCCCGATGGTAATGACACTAAAAGAATGAAATTTGATGGAAAACTTACGAAATTACACTCTCGTGAAGTTAGCGACCTCGGCAATATTTACAAATCGGCGATTTTGCCCACTTTGAGCCCTATTGTCAGCCAATTCCATTGTTCCAGTCGACCAAACTAATAACTATTACTTTAGAACTCCATTTGTTCTATCGACTGAGTACAAGAAACTGCCCATTTACCGATTTCAACTACCCAATAATGTGGTCAGAAATTTGCAATTTGGCCAATTTCACGCAAATTAAAAAATATGCCAATTTCAAAATAGGGTCCAGAATAAACAATGCAGATATTCCTGGCTCTAAAATAACATTTTCTTTGTTCAACAGTCACATCTCAGGCCCCTGTTATAATACTCTTGCTTTCTATTTTGAATTTTTATTCAAACAAAAAATAGAAGATTTACTGTTATGCAGACTACTGCAATATTGTAAAAATTGTATAAATAATGTCACCCCATTCATGATTGCATATTAGAATGGCTAGTTGAACATTAATTGGACAATGACATCATTTGTTTACTTTTGAACATCGGCAAAAATCAAACATTTCCCCTTCTTTGAGCTCCATTTCAAGGTTCTTTTCATAGTAAAACCAATCAAAATCACCTCTATTTCTATAATATGTTTTCCATTCCATAAAAACGAGAATACAACCATAAATACTATTCGAAAATACACCACAAAGTTGGCATTTTAATCCAAAAACACGGTCAGAGATTTTTTTTTCTCTCATTATGCACTGCGTGCTGCAGGATTTTTTTTATATGGTGCACACTGACCACACAGACCAATTCTCTCACATGTGGGCCTACCAGCTTTCTCCTGCTTGATTTGAAGCCGCTAGAATTTTTGAGTATATATACGTCAAACACAGTGACTCGTAAGATGTATATATATGACCGAAACAGTCAAATGGTTATGGAACATGCTGATTTACATCTTGGAAGTAAAATGACTGTTGGAGAAGTTCCATAAACAAAATTCTAGTAAATACATTTAAGTATACTTTTTTTTTATTGTGATGCCTTTGTGATCTGTTAAACTTTTCCAGAGAGTGTCTTAGGTCATCATCAGCACTACAGCGTTGTGTGGGAAAGTAGAGTGTAATACAGTGGACCCCCGGTTAACGATATTTTTTCACTCCAGAAGTATGTTCAGGTGCCAGTAGTGACCGAATTTGTTCCCATAAGGAATATTGTGAAGTAGATTAGTCCATTTCAGACCCCCAAACATACACGTACAAACGCACTTACATAAATACACTTACATAATTGGTCGCATTCGGAAGTGATCGTTATGCGGGGGTCCACTGTACCTGTGATATAACAGGGACCAATTTTGGGTGACAACAACTTTATGGTTTGTCTTGGACAGCAACTATTAATTATTATAGAACACATTATCTCCTTGCTGGTTTTTCTAATTTTTTAAACTTTTCTCACATTTTGCTAATGTTGTATTTTCTATTATATATTATGTCATGTTCAAAAAGTGAATCCTGATAATTATCTCCATCTTTCTCACCAACCAAAATTATAGTTCAAGCCAAATCTTATTTTTTATATTATACTTTTATGTAATAATGATGAGACAAATATCTGTAACGTAAATATTATTATAAGTAGTACTTTAATGTTTGTCAGTTTGTTATAGATTTACAAATGTTGAAGGGTTTTGAATATATCTCAGTTTCTAGAAAAGATGTGTAACTATCTGGCTTGTATTACATTAATAATTTTTATTTTTTCCAACAAGTCAGCAGTCTCCCACTGAGGCAGGGTGACCCAAAAACAAAGAAAATCTCCAAAAAGAAAATACTTCCGTCATCATTCAACACTTTCACCTCATTCACTGTTTTTGCAAAGGTGCCCAGAATACAACAGTTTAGAAGCATATATGTATAAAAATACACAATATGCCCCTCCCAACTGCCAATATCCCAAACCTCTCCTTTAGAGTGCAGGCATTGTACTTACCATTTCCAGGTCTCAAGTCCGGTTATATAAAATAACCAGTTTCCCTGAATCCCTTCACTAAATATTACCCTGCTCACACTCCAACAGCTCGTCAGGTCCCTAATACCATTCGCCTCCATTCACTCCTATCTAACACGCTCATGCACGCTTGCTGGAAGTCCAAACCCCACGCCTAAAACACCTCCTTTATCCCCTCCCTTCAACCTTTTTGAGGACGACCCCTACCCCGCCTTCCTTCCCCTACGCTCTCCATGTCATTCTATTTTGATCTATTCTCTCTAAATGACCAAACCACCTCAACAAACCCTCTTCAGCCCTCTGACTAATACTTTTATTAACTCCACACCTTTTCCTAATTTCCACACTTCGAATTTTCTGCATAATATTTACACCACACATTGCCCTTAGACAGGACATCTCCACTGCCTCCAACCACCTCCTCGTTGCTGCATTTACAACCCAAGCTTCACACCCATATAAGAGTGTTGGTACTACTATACTTTCAAACATTCCCTTTTTTGCCTCCAAAGATAACATTTTTTGCCTCCACATATACCTCAGCGCACCACTCGCCTTTTTTCCTTCATCAATTCTATGATTAACCTCATCCTTCATAAATCCATTTGCTGACACATCAGCTCCAAAATATCTGAAAACATTCACTTCTTCCATACTCCTCCTCCCCAATTTGATATCCAATTTTTCTTTATCTAAATCATTTGATACCCTCATAACCTTACTCTTTTCTATGTTCACTTTCAACTTTCTACCTTTACACACACTACATTAATATTAACCCTTAAACGGTCCAAACACATCGGCGTTCAAATTCGTAGTGCTACAAAAGTAGATCTACTTTTTTTTACATATTTTCAAATATAACAAAAAAAAGTAGATAAAAGTTTTTTTTACACGTTTTCACATGTAAAAAAAAAAAAAAAAGATCTACATTTTTTTACATACTTTCAGATGTTGAAAAAACATATATATACATTTGGACCATTTAAGGGTTAATTAATAAAAAGAATAAAATCAATATAAACAATAATATAATAAGTGTATAACATGCATGGCTACTGTTTAGTTTTCCTACCTGCAAATTTTTAGCTGTCAAGAACTTCTGATCTGGTAATAAGCATTTAAAAAATAAAAAATTACTCAGCCCCTAAATACTGTATTCATCTCTCCTCTTGGACTGAACTTTCCATCTGCTTTTATGACTGAATTTTCTGCTGTTTTCAAGAGCAATAAATGTAGATATAAATGTACTGGACTACAAAAAAAAAAAAAAAAAAAAAGTCCATTAACATATTGTGAGAATCTCAGATCCAAATCACTATTAAGCATATACAGCATATTATCACTAATGAACTTAAATATCTAATTAAAGTCAATCTAACCCACACTTAATACTTTTCTGATGAGTAATTCAAAGTACTGCATCAGATTTTTTACAATGTGAAAGTTTGTCAAAGAAATAAATATAATTCTTATATCCCGTGTCTTGATTTCTTCCTCCACCCTACATGAAGAATAAGTCAAAATACCATGGTTGGAACAATTCACTGTTGACTCACAATTTGAAGAAGAAACCTTGGATGATTCTGTCTATCCTGTACCATATCAAGTCATGAGAGATGAGACTTAATAATGGTCACCAAATTTTGGGTTACCAGTGAATTTTTCCTACATTTCTGTCTACCTGTCTCCATGTCTGGTCTTGACAATACAATTAACAGCTAGCAGCTGTATTATTATAATGATCTTCAATCTTCTATCTTAATTAGAAAAAAATAATTCTTAGCCCCAATAGTTTTCAAGTAATGTCCTTTTATGGATTACTCACTCATTCTCTCATTCATATTTTTAGATAAAGAATTGAGGAATAAAAAAGTAGAGCATGTTATATTTTACAGCTATCATTTAAGTAAAATGAGATACAGTGGACCCCCGGATTATGTAGTGGTCGGATTTTGTAATATTCAGAATAAGCAACGTTTTTTCGTCAAGATATTGGCTCGGTGATCATCACTGACCTCAGTAATAGTCATTCGTCCTGAACATGTCCACGTACTGACACACCATTTACAGCCTGTGTGCCAGTGTTCATCAACGAGTGAGGACGATCCCACGCGTTCATATAATACATTTTGTATTATTCCATTCTTTTAAGTGCTTGCAACTGTTAAATAAGCCATCATGGGCCTAAAGAAAGCTCCTAGTGCCAGACTTTGGTAAAGAAGGCGATAAACACAACAGAATTCAAGACAGAACATACCAGCCAGGGTACTTCTCCACACACAAGCCAGGGCACTTCCCCCTCACATCAGACAGGGTACTTATGCATGGGTGAATAGAATTATCAAAGCTTATTGCTTGGGTAGCATTGAAAATTGGGTTGGACAAATATTCTGTTAGTGGGATGGTTTGTGAAGAACCTGTCTAATATGGGCCAACAGGTCTGTTGCAGTGTTCCTGCTTTCTTATGTACACCAGCCAGGTTTCTCCTTTGTATGGACTGATGAAGCCACTGTGTGGCAAAACGTTTCCTCGATAAAGATACCCAAGAGTTGTACACGTGTCTAATTTATCAACATGTCGGTTCTCTGAACCATTCATCTACAAACCAGCCAGGGTACTTCCCCACACACACACCAGCCAGGGTACTTCCCCCCCCACCACACATGATTTGATTTAATTGGGACTTGCGCATGAGAATAGAATTATCAAAGCTTGTTGCTTGGGAAGCACTGAAAATTGGGTTGGGCAAATACGATTCTGTTAGTGGGATGGTTTGTGAAGAATCTGCTTAGTATGGGCTAACAGGTCTGCTGCATTGTTCCTGCTTTCTTATGTACACCAGCCAGAGTACTCCCCCCCCCCCCACACACACACAATTTGATTTGAGTGGGACTTGTGCATGAGTGAATAGAATTATCAAAGATTATTGCTTGGGGATCATTGAAAATTGGGTTGGGCAAATACAATTGTAGTGGGGTGGTTTGTGAAGGACTTGCCTAGTATGGGCCAACAGGTCTGCTGCAGTGTTCCTGCTTTATGTTCTTATGTACACCAGCTGAGGAAATTGCTGCAGAGGAAGAGAAAGAGATGGAAGAAGATGCCTTCTTCAAAGATTAAGGACATTTGTGCAAAGTGGAGTGAGGTGCAATCATTTGTGGAGGAACATCACCCTAACCCTCTCCCCTCCTCCCATCTTCTATACACCAACAAGAGTTTTCAATGAAGGTAAGTGTGATATTATTGTTTTATACTTGATTTCTCATTCTTTTCTGTATGTAAATCTATATTTAATCTAAAAAAATCATTTTTGTTAATACTTTCAGGTGTCTGGAGCGGATTAATTGGATTTATGTTATTTCTCATGGGGAAAATTAAATCGGAAATCATCAGATTCAGGTTTAGTCACTCTCTCTGGAACGGGGGTCCACTGTAGTTAAAAAGTTTTCCTCGATCATATCCTTGCAACTTTTATAATGTAGTGAATACTACTCACAGCAAGGTACTGAGGGCCTAGTGCTGCTAGGTTATTTGCCGAGGCAACATTCCATAGGTTTTGAGTTACTTGATGGAGACGTTTCGCATCCTTTTCCTTTTGAGTGTCGGCAAATTTCACTACGAGTGGAGATGAGCAACCCTGAAAAAGTAAGATTAAATAGAAAATTGGAAATCACCTTGCTCTTTCCTATGTTCACTTTTAATTTCCTTCTTTTACATATCCACCCAAATCTGTTCACCAACCTTTGCAGCCCCTCTTCAGAATCTCCCAAAAGCATGGAGTTGTTGATAAAAAAGCAACTGTGACAACTCCCACTTTGTATTAGATTCTGCATATTTTAATCTGACATCTCTCTCAATACCCTAGCAATCACTCTCTTTACAAACCAATCTATACATATGTTAAACAACCAAGATGACATCACTCAGCCTTACATGATCTACATATCCTAACCTGACCCTCACTATCCTCATAACTCTTAATTTCATTCAGTAACCTACCACCTATTCCATACACTTTCAACATCTGGAGCATTGCTCCCCTGTCCACTCTATTATATGCCTTTTCTAAATACAGTGGTACCTCGGGATATGAACAGCTTAAAACGCGAACAATTATGTAAGTGTATTTATGCAAGTGCTTTTGTAAGTGTATTTTTCAGGGTCTGAAACGGATTAATCTAATTTACATTATTCTTTATGGGAACAAATTCGTTCAGTATCAGCACTTGAACAGCCTTCTGGAACAAAATAAGTTCGTATCCCGAGGTACCACTGTACATGAATGCAATGACAACTACCTTACGGTTTTCTAAATATGGTTCACTTATATGCTTCAATGATCTACACATCCCCTACCTTTCCTATAGCCTCCTTGTTCATCAGTGATCCTGCTCTCCATCTTACCTTTAATTCTTTCAATAATAACTCTTCCATACACTTTACCAGGTATACTCAACACGTTTCTTTCCCTATAATTTTTACACTCTTTTGTCCCTTTTTCTGCGAATCTCTAGATACCTTCCCCTTTTTCATACAATTATTGAACAAAAGTACCAACCACTCAAACTATAACCCCACCTGCTTTTAACATTTTTGTCATGATCCCATCAGTTCCAGCTGCTTTACCCACTTTCATTTTACCTACTGCCTCATGCACCTCCCCCACTCTAACAACTGGCTCTTCCTCACTCCTAAAAGATGTTACACCTCCCTGGCCACTACATGAAATTATTGCCTCCTCCCTGTCATCATCAACATCTAACAGCTCCTCAAAATATTCTTGCCATCTTCCCAAAACCTCCAACTCTTCATCTAATAACTCCCCTCCCTCTTTTGTTTTTGTCCAATCCATTCATTCCCTACTCCAAAACTTTTTCTCATTCTTAGCAAAACTTGATGACAGAACCTCACCTACTCTCTCATTTGTTCTTTTACACTCCCTTGCCACTCTCCTAATTTTCCTTTTATTCTCCATACATTCTACTCTCCTTATATCATTTCTGCTTCATGAAAACCTTTCACAGGTTATGAACATAAGTCTGTTGAAATACTGTAACCATAAAAAATTCAACACATTTTTACTTTTAATCTATTTTTGTTCAGTACAACTTAAACTTTGTGGAAGAAAATACTTGAGCAAACACCTACTGACATGTTTTGGTCCCATTAATGAAACATTTTCATAATAAAATATCTTGTTTGCCTATGCATCCTTATGCATAACTTGTTTGCATCATATAAGACATTTTAACCTTAATGTATTATGTATTTCCTATGATGGACTATCAGATAAAACTGTAGGAGCTAGAAATGAACTTAATTCTCCCATAAATAATACATACCTCCATTGTCTGAGAGTGATGCATTTTTTTAATGGCATTGATGGCACACTGACGAGAAGAAAATGTCACAAAAGCACATCCTTTGCTCTGACCACTAGCGTCTCTGAGAACCGTACACTCCTCAATAGTTCCATGAGAGGAAAACATTACACGTACATCTTGTTCACTGTACCTCTTACTTAACATACCAATAAACAATTTACGTTCTGAAATATAAATTTTATTATATTTTATACTAAATAATTTTTTTATAAAAAATTATGTATTGTGCACAGTACAATGTAGCATTTATAAAAGAATGGTAATAAATTGATGTGAAATCAATGGAAGATGTGTATCGGCAAGTGAGAGCATTATCAAGCACAATATTCAAGCAACTTAATAAGGAAACAGAGGATGGAGTGAAAAAGAAAAAAAAATGATGAATTGGAGGTACAATGGCTTGGAGAGTGTATAAATCTCTAGTAGAGAAAAAGAGGGGGTAAGGGTCATCCTAGCAAAAGGTTTTGCATGTGAGGAGCTTGGACATCCAACAGTCTTGTGCGAGTGTGGCAGACAGGAGTGAGTAGAGGCAAGTAGTTCTTATAACTTGAGGTTCTGTTGGAGTGTGAGAAAGGAAACATTTATGAAGGGATTCTGGGAAACCAGTTAACCACACTTGAGTCTTGGAAGCAGCAGGAAGTACAGTGACTGCACTCTGAAGGAGGGATGGGGACACTGCAGTTTGGAGGGGCATATAAACTGTAATGATAGAATGCCTCTGGCAAGAGTGATAGTGAGTGATGGTGAAAGTGTTGTTCTTCTATGGGTTACACAACCTCAGTGGGAGACAGCCAGTTTGTTAAAAAAAAAAATTAGGGCTTTTACTGAGTGAGATATTTTTAATAAGATGTTGCAATGTCTATCCTTTTTTTTCCAAATCAAGGTGATGACCATGAGCTTTACTAGCTAGAAATCAAGCCACAATTGGCAGACAGAGAACTGAGCCTCTACCATTAGATGAGTTGAATGATCCACATGGGTTTAGCAGTTCATGAAATATAATCTCCCCAAATAATTTCAGTGCAAACAAAGTGTAGAGAGCATCTCTAATTATACAAGTGTCAAACCAACGTCAAGACCTCTTTAGCAAATGTTTTATGTATTCATTCAAGTGTCTTTAACTCATAAAAACAATAGTAAAATTTAAGGAGGCATCTACCAGAAAAAATGAGTATGGTGAGAAAAAACTAGTGTCCACTGATAGGAAAAGCAAATGACAAGGTGTTAAACTAACAAATATAAGCATTAAAAAATTCTGAAAATAACATGAAAGCAAGAGTAACTAAATCATCTCACCATTTCTGTTCTCTGTGTCAGCTGGTTTCATCTGAATAGGGTGATGCATCTGCAATGGAAAACTTTTAGTTACACACTATAAAAAGCAATTATCATTAACCCCTAAACTGCTCAAATGTAGATGTATGTTCGCTCGTGTAGTGCTCCGAATGTAGACCTATGTTTTTATTACATACTTTCAAATGGAGAAAATCAAGGTCGGAGTGCTACGCGCATAAACGTAGATCTACGTTTGGACAGTTTAAGTGTTAACAAGAGTACCTCTCTGGATATGCAACTCTGATTTAAAAATGTTATAAATCATGAAGCTTTAAACTGATGTATCTTAACCTATACTGGAGTCACAAATTAAAATATTAAATGTTCTGTATGGGAGTTTTCAATTTTGGATCAAATTACCTATTTACTCTAGGCATAAATAACTGAAGAAAAAATATAAACTTACTCCAGATAATGTCTTGATGTTGTGCATTGCATTCTGGGCCTCGAGAGCTGATTTGCGGGCATAGAAGGTTACAAAGCAACATCCTGGAGGAAAAAAAATGTGGTATGTGGACATCATTCTAACACGTGTAATATTTTAGAGCACAGATTGTATAATAGGAAAGAACACAAATATTTTAATATACATTTTTTAACACGTCAGCCGTCTCTCATCATGGCAGGGTGGCCCAAAAAGGAAACACTTTCACCATCATTCAACACACACACTCCAACATTT
This sequence comes from Cherax quadricarinatus, assembly GCF_038502225.1. Lineage (NCBI taxonomy): Eukaryota > Metazoa > Arthropoda > Malacostraca > Decapoda > Parastacidae > Cherax > Cherax quadricarinatus. The sequence goes on from NC_091312.1 coordinate 22,311,327, forward strand.
ACACACAATCACTGTCTTTGCAGAGGTGCTCAGATACGACATTTCAGATGTCACTCCAAACAGCAAATATCCCAAACCCCTCCTTTCAAGTACAGGCACTGTACATCCCACCTCCAGGGATCAAATCTGGCTAACCAGTTTCCCTAAATCCCTTCACAAAATATTACCCCGCTCACACTCCAACAGCTCAAGTCCCAAAAACCATTCATCTCCATTCATTGAATGATGATAAAACTTTCTTTTTTTGGGCCACCTTGCCTCGGTGGGAGACACCCGAAGTGTTTATTATATATATAGCCTCTCCTCACTTAACCCTTTGAGGGTCGACAGGCCCTCTCCGAAACTCGTTCTCAGGGTCGGCCAAATTTAAAAAAAAAAAAAATTATTTTCTCTTATGAAAAGATAGAGAATCTTTTTCCGATCATAACGACACCAAAAGTTTGAAATTTGATAGAAAACTTACGGAATTATGCTCTCGCAAAGTTAGCGGTCTCGGCGATGTTTACGCATCGGCGATTTTGCCCACTTTGAGCCCCATTTTCGGCCAATTTCACTGTACTAGTCGACAAAAAACATGAATATTTCGCTAGAACTCCATTTTTTCTATCGAATGGGTGCAAGAAACCACCCATTTATAAATTCAACTATCCAGTGCAGTGGTCAGAATTTAGCAATTTTGCCAATTTCACACAAATTTCAAAAGATGCCAATTTCCGAATAGGGTCCAGAATAAACAAGATAGACATTCCTGGCACTAAAATGACATTTCCTCTAGTCATTAGTCACGTCTCAAGGCCCCTCTTATATTCTTTTGCTTTCCACTTTGAATTTTTATTCTCACAAAAATTATAAGATTTACTGTTATGCAGACTACTGCATTAGTGTAAAAAATGGTATAAATATTATTGGTGCACTTGTGAAAGAATATTAGACTCACCAGTTGACGTGTATTGCACACTTAGCACGATTTGTTTACTTTTGAAGTTTGGTAAAAATCGAACATTTCTGCTACTTTGAGCTCAATTTCAAGGCACCTTTCATTGTAAAACCAGTCAAGATCATCTCAATTTCTGTAATATGTCTTCCATTCTATAAAATGAGACCAAGAAAACTAGAATAGAACAATAAATACCATACGAAAATACACTGCAAAGTCGCTGATTTATTAATAAAAAATGGTAAATTTTTTTTTTTCTCATTATGCACTGTGTGCTGCAGGATTTTTTTTAAACTGTGCACACTGACCACATAGACCCATTCTTTCATATGAAGGCCTACCAGCTTTCTCCCACTAGATTTGAGGCCGCTAGAATTTATGAGTACTATGACTTAAGAAATCGTAATGACACGATTGCAAATAAACCATACCCCCGGCCGGGATTGAACCCGCGGTCATAGAGTCTCAAAACTCCAGCCCGTCGCGCTAACCACTAGACCAGCTAGCCACAATAAGATTCATCCAACTAGGTATATTTCTACACCATAGGAAGGTTAGCACAGAGGTGCCTGTGCTAACCTTCCTATGGTGTAGAAATATACCTAGTTGGATGAATCTTATTGTGGCTAGCTGGTCTAGTGGTTAGCGCGACGGGCTGGAGTTTTGAGACTCTATGACCGCGGGTTCAATCCCGGCCGGGGGTATGGTTTATGAGTACTAGTACGTCAAAAACCCCTACGCGTAAGACGTACTAGTACGACGAAAACCCTCAAAGGGTTAACAATGGAGTTCTGTTCCTAAGACTATGTCGGTAAACAAATTTGTCACTAAGTGAGGAGCATATATAATGGTACTGGGTTTGTTTCAACCATCTTTGATATTGCTTTAATGTCACCTTTGCACCATTTATAATATTTCTGGTATATTATTAAATATTTATACATTATTATTATAATCATGGGAGAGCACTAAACCCATAGGATTATACAGTGCATGTGGGGGGGGATGGAAGGTATTCAGACTATTCAGGGAACTGGAGCACAGATCCAATTCCCTAGATCAAGAGCCCCTCACCAGCATCAAGGGACCTCCCTTGAGGGGAAATATTTATGCAGTAGTGTACTGTATACTGCAATACACATAATAAAGGAAATCAGCTTTAATATGCATTATTTAGGTATGCATACTGGTCAGAGAGCTCATTGTAAGTCCGAGCTGTCGGTAAATGAGTATGTCGCTAAGTGAGGAGAAGCTGTATACTATATATGTCGTACTGTAACCACAAACAAGTGGTACTTAATCAATAACAATGCTGTGACTAGCCGAAGGCTCGAAACCATGTTTTGGCCTGCAGTGGGATTGGGTGGTCCTGTGGGTTGGCGTCATATGATTTTCACTCACTGTGAGGAGGGCCAAAAGAACATGGGTTCGAGCCCTTGGCTGGTCGCAGTGTTATTGATTAAATACTACTCGTTCATGGTTAAAATATGATATATACTGCTTGTGGAGGTTAGTACACCAAATGGAGTAGAATGAAATTAGCTCTAAGGCACCCACACCATCGTGTCCTCGGATCACAGTACGTACAATGCCTAGCTCTCTTGGGTGCGTGATCTTTGTAGGATTGGGTGGTCCTGTGGGTTAGAGCATTGTGTGATTTTTGCTCACCATGAGGCGGGCCAAAATAACACGGGTTCAAGGCCTCAGCTAGTCAGTGTTGTTATTGATATACATGTACTGTGTGTGTGTGTGTATATATGTGTGTATATGTGTGTATATATGTGTGTGTGTATATATATAAATCAGACCCCCCAAACATACATATATATATATATATATATATATATATATATATATATATATATATATATATATATATATATATATATATATATATATATACCCTAGGTAGTAGGTTGGTAAACAGCAACCGCCCAGGGAGGTACTACCGTCCTGCCAAGTGAGTGTACAACGAAAACCTGTAATTGTTTTACATGATGGTAGGATTGCTGGTGTCTTTTGTCTCTCATACACACGCAAGATTTCAGGTACGTCTTGCTACTTCTACTTAGGTCACACTACACATACATGTACAAGCATATATATACACACCCCTTTGGGTATTCTTCTATTTTCTTTCTAGTTCTTGTTCTTGTTTATTTCCTCTCATCTCCATGGGGAAGTGAAACAGAATTCTTCCTCCGTAAGCCATGCGTGTTGTAAGAGGCGACTAAAATGCCGAGAGAAAGGGGCTAGTAACCCCTTCTCCTGTATATATTACTAAATTTAAAAGAGAAACTTTAGTTTTTCTTTTTGGGCCACCCCGCCTTGGTGGGATACGGCCGGTGTGTTGAAAGAATATATACATGTACATGTACATATATAGTGGAACCTTGATTTATGAGTGTCCCAACACACGAGTTTTTCAAGATAGGAGCCGTCACTCAGTCGATTTTTCGCTCCGAGTTACAAGCCATCATCCAAGTTACAAGTGAGCTTCCCCCTCAACCTACAGCCAGCACATCTCGCTTGTTTATCCATGGACATCATCTGCCTTTTCTTCTCAGCACTGTCCTTTGAACTTACTTTCTTTGGACTCATGGTGAGACAAAAATTTGGCAAAATAACTGCACAAAATGCAAGCAAAATGCTAGAGAAATGCTTCCACGGAGAGGTAAACAGTGCATTGAGTTGGCGGCATTCTGAAGCTCCTCATTATTATTATTATAAAATTATTATAATAATAATTATATTATCAAACTCGTGAAATCGTAATGACACGAATGCAAACAAACAATACCACAGGTGGGGTTAGAACCCGCGATCAGAGGGTTACAAAACTCCAGACCATCATGTTAGCCACTGGGCCAGCGAGCTACAATAAGATTCATCCAACTAGGATGAATAGTATGGTTTGTAAGCCTGATTTTCTATTTTCTATGCTCAATATGACCCACATATATATTTGCCTTTTACCCATGAACATAACACTCAGGGTTACAGTTGATTAACCTAACCTAACGAAGATGCATTGAGTGAAATCCACAGAAAAAAAAAATTACCACACGAGGACAGGTTCCAGTATAAAAATGCATTTTACAAGAATCCAATTTCCCATCTAAATGAGAGCAGTGGGGGGCACATAGCGTAGTGCTGATGCTGCTGATCCTTATCCTATCACCTTCTCCAGGACTCCACTTCCCCCCCACACATCAGTAACATGTTTTCCCAGGCAGCAGAAGATGCTGCATCAGATACTGCACAGCATCAGCCCTGCAGCCTCACCCTCCTTCCAATTTGTACCTAGAAATCGTTGGGGGCGGCAGGTAATGTGGGAGACTTGTACATGCTCATATTTGACAAATTTAAACCTTGCTGCCGCTGTTGCTTTGCTGCTGCTGCTGCTGCTGGTGCTGCTGCTGCTGCTGCTGCTGCTGCTGCTGCTGCTGCTGCTTCTATTTTGATACTGCTGCTTCTGATGCTACTGCTGCTATATTGCTGTTGTTAGTAGTGTTGCCTTCATTCTCGTTACTGTGCAACTAGTCCTCACAATGCATCCTTTTTTTTTATACACCCAGGTCAATTTTTAAACAATTTATGCCACAAGACATTCCCGACCTTAGTTGCATCTTTGATGACTTCTTTTTTATTAGATTAACGTTAATTTAAATAAAAGTAAGCTCGTCTCGACTGACACTATTCTCTAACTGCAACTACGAAGCTCCTCCTCCTCGCTAACTACTCTGCACTATCTTCTATACCTCTCATTCCAGTTTACCTGGAGTTTACCTGGAGAGAGTTGCGGGGGTCAACGCCCCCGCGGCCCGGTCTGTGACCAGGCCTCCTGGTGGATCAGAGCCTGATCAACCAGGCTGTTGCTGCTGTCTGCACGCAAACCAACGTACGAGCCACAACCCGGCTGATCCGGAACTGACTTTAGGTGCTTGTCCAGTGCCAGCTTGAAGACTGCCAGGGGTCTGTTGGTAATCCCCCTTATGTGTGCTGGGAGGCAGTTGAACAGTCTCGAGCCCCTGACACTTACTGTATGGTCTCTTAACGTGCTAGTGACACCCCTGCTTTTCATTGGGGGGATGGTGCATCGTCTGCCAAGTCTTTTGCTTTCGTAGTGAGTGATTTTCGTGTGCAAGTTCGGTACTAGCCCCTCTAGGATTTTCCAGGTGTATATAATCATGTATCTCTCCCTCCTGCGTTCCAGGGAATACAGGTTTAGGAACCTCAAGCGCTCCCAATAATTGAGGTGTTTTATCTCCGTTATGCGCGCCGTGAAAGTTCTCTGTACATTTTCTAGGTCGGCAATTTCACCTGCCTTGAAAGGTGCTGTTAGTGTGCAGCAATATTCCAGCCTAGATAGAACAAGTGACCTGAAGAGTGTCGTCATGGGCTTGGCCTCCCTAGTTTTGAAGGTTCTCATTATCCATCCTGTCATTTTTCTAGCAGATGCGATTGATACAATGTTATGGTCCTTGAAGGTGAGAACCTCCGACATGATCACTCCCAGGTCTTTGACGTTGGTGTTTCGCTCTATTTTGTGGCCAGAATTTGTTTTGTACTCTGATGAAGATTTAATTTCCTCATGTTTACCATATCTGAGTAATTGAAATTTCTCATTGTTGAACTTCATATTGTTTTCTGCAGCCCACTGAAAGATTTGGTTGATGTCCGCCTGGAGCTTTGCAGTGTCTGCAATGGAAGACACTGTCATGCAGATTCGGGTGTCATCTGCAAAGGAAGACACGGTGCTGTGGCTGACATCCTTGTCTATGTCAGATATGAGGATGAGGAACAAGATGGGAGCGAGTACTGTGCCTTGTGGAACAGAGCTTTTCACCGTAGCTGCCTCGGACTTTACTCTGTTGACGACTACTCTCTGTGTTCTGTTAGTGAGGAAATTATAGATCCATCGACCGACTTTTCCTGTTATTCCTTTAGCACGCATTTTGTGCGCTATTACGCCATGGTCACACTTGTCGAAGGCTTTTGCAAAGTCTGTATATATTACATCTGCATTCTTTTTGTCTTCTAGTGCATTTAGGACCTTGTCGTAGTGATCCAATAGTTGAGACAGACAGGAGCGACCTGTTCTAAACCCATGTTGCCCTGGGTTGTGTAACTGATGGGTTTCTAGATGGGTGGTGATCTTGCTTCTTAGGACCCTTTCAAAGATTTTTATGATATGGGATGTTAGTGCTATTGGTCTGTAGTTCTTTGCTGTTGCTTTACTGCCCCCTTTGTGGAGTGGGGCTATGTCTGTTGTTTTTAGTAACTGTGGGACGACCCCCGTGTCCATGCTCCCTCTCCATAGGATGGAAAAGGCTCGTGATAGGGGCTTCTTGCAGTTCTTGATGAACACAGAGTTCCACGAGTCTGGCCCTGGGGCAGAGTGCATGGGCATGTCATTTATCGCCTGTTCGAAGTCATTTGGCGTCAGGATAACATCGGATAGGCTTGTGTTAATCAAATTTTGTGGCTCTCTCATAAAAAATTAATTTTGATCTTCAACTCTCAGTCTGGTTAGCGGCTTGCTAAAAACTGAGTCATATTGGGACTTGAGTAGCTCGCTCATTTCCTTGCTGTCATCTGTGTAGGACCCATCTTGTTTAAGTAGGGGCCCAATACTGGACGTTGTTCTCGATTTTGTTTTGGCATAGGAGAAGAAATACTTTGGTTTTTTTTCGATTTCATTTATGGCTTCTAGTTCTTCCCGCGATTCCTGACTCCTAAAGGATTCTTTTAGCTTAAGTTCGATGCTTGCTATTTCTCTGACCAGTGTCTTCCTACGCATTTCAGATATATTGACCTCTTTTAGCTGCTCTGTTATTCTTTTCCGTCGCCTGTAAAGGGAGCGCCTGTCTCTTTCTGTTTTACATCAACTCCTCCTTTTTCTTAGAGGAATAAGCCTTGTGCATACATCGAGTGCCACCGAGTTAATCTGTTCTAGGCATAAGTTGGGGTCTGTGTTGCTTAGAACATAAGAACATAAGAACGAAGGAACACTGCAGAAGGCCTACTGGCCCATGCGAGGCAGGTCCAAGTCTCCTACCGGCTTAAGCCAATGCACCCAACCTAGTCAGGTCAGGTCACATTGACTTAAGGGAGGAACACGGCAACCGACCTGGTAGCACAAGCTATCAGGTCTAACTCACACCCACCCACATCTACTCATGTATTTATCCAACCTATTTTTAAAGCTACACAACGTTCTGGCCTCTATAACGGTACTTGGGAGTTTGTTCCACTCATCCACAACTCTATTACCAAACCAGTACTTTCCTATATCCTTCCTGAATCTGAATTTTTCCAACTTAAAACCATTGCTGCGAGTCCTGTCTAGGCTAGATATTTTCAGCACACTATTTACATCCCCTTTATTTATTCCTGTCTTCCATTTATACACCTCAATCATATCCCCCCTAATTCTACGTCTTTCTAGAGAGTGCAGTTTCAGGGCCCTCAGTCTATCCTCATAGGGAAGGTTTCTGATACATGGGATCAACTTTGTCATCCTCCTTTGTACATTTTCCAGAGAATTTATATCCATTCTGTAATACGGTGACCAAAACTGTGCAGCATAATCTAAATGAGGCCTAACCAAGGATGTATAGAGTTGAAGAACAACCTGAGGACTCCTATTATTTATGCTTCTTGATATGAAGCCAAGGATTCTATTAGCTTTATTGCGAACACTTATGCACTGTTGTCTTGGTTTCAGATTACTGCTAACCAGAACTCCTAAATCTTTTTCGCAATCCGTAATATTAAGATCTACATTATTTAGTTTATATGTGGCATGGTTATTGTCCTGTCCAACATTTAGAACTTTGCATTTGTCTATATTAAACTGCATCTGCCACTTCTCCGACCACTGCATCAGTCTATTCAAATCTTCCTGGAGTGCTCGAATGTCCTCGTCAGAATGAATTCGACGGCCTATTTTGGTGTCATCGGCAAACTTGCCGATGTCGCTCTTTATGCCCTCATCTATGTCGTTTATGTAGATTGTGAACAGCAGGGGGCCCAACACTGACCCCTGTGGAACACCGCTCGTGACGCTTCCCCACTCTGATTTCTCCCCATTTATGCAAACTCTCTGCTGCCTATTTGTCAACCATGCCTCTATCCAGGAAAAAATTTCTCCTCCTATTCCATGTGCTTTAATTTTCCTCAATAGTCTCTGATGTGGGACCCTGTCAAAAGCCTTACTGAAGTTCATATACACAATATCATATTCATTACCATGATCTACCTCCTCAAATACCTTAGTGAAAAAAGTTAATAAATTCGTAAGGCAGGAACGCCCCTTTGTAAAACCATGCTGAGATTCGTTGATTAATTTATGCTTTTCAAGGTGGCTACGAACTGCCTCGGCAATTATTAATTCCATAAATTTTCCCACTATGGAGGTTAGGCTTATTGGTCTATAGTTCGAAGCTAAGGACCTGTCACCTGTTTTGAAAATAGGTATCACATTTGCCATTTTCCACTTACCTGGCACCATGCCAGTTTGTAGTGATATGTTGAAAAGATTAGCCAAAGGTGTGCTAAGCTCCTCTTTACATTCCTTTAGAACCCTTGCATACAGTTCATCAGGGCCTGGGGATTTGTTAGGTTTTAATTTATCTATTTGCCTAAGGACCATGTCACTTGTGACCCTAATAGTGCACAGTTTATTATCGTCCTGTTCTACATAATTTATCATTACTGGAATATCGCTGGTATCCTCCTGTGTAAAAACTGAGAGGAAGTATGTGTTAAAAATTCTACACATTTCCTTATCACTGTCAGTGAGCTGACCCGAGGAACTTTTGAGTGGGCCTATCTTGTCTCTGATCTTACTTCTGTATACCTGAAAGAATCCTTTTGGATTAGTCTTCGATTCTCTTGCAACTTTAACCTCATAATCTCTTTTTGCTTTTCTAATTCCCTTTTTTATTTCTCTCTTTAACTGAATATATCGATTTCTCAATTGCCCCTCTCCTCTTTTGATTTGCCTATATATGCCTCTCTTTTGACCAATCAGATATTTTAATCTATTGTTCATCCATTTAGGATCATTTTTGTTTGATCTGATTTCCCTATTTGGAACATAATTTGACTGAGCAGCTAGAACTATGCCCTGGAAAGCATCATATCGGCAACTATCACCACCTACCTGACCCTTAGTCAGGTCATTCCAGTTCAGCCCACCTAAGTAATTTTTCAGTCCTATGAAATCAGCCAAGCGAAAGTCAGGGACGGAGACTTGATTGCCATTATTAGGGGAATTCCATGATATATTAAAACTGAGTGATTTGTGATCATTTTCCCCAAGCTCATCATTACCTGGAGTTTACCTGGAGAGAGTTTCGGGGGTCAACGCCCCCGCGGCCCGGTCCGTGACCAGGCCTCCTGGTGAATCAGCGCCTGATCAACCAGGCTGTTGCTGCTGGCTGCACGCAAACCAACGTACGAGCCACAGCCCGGCTGATCAGGAACTGACTTTAGGTGCTTGTCCAGTGCCAGCTTGAAGACTGCCAGGGGTCTGTTGGTAATCCCCCTTATGTGTGCTGGGAGGCAGTTGAACAGTCTCGGGCCCCTGACACTTATTGTATGGTCTCTTAACGTGCTAGTGACACCCCTGCTTTTCATTGGGGGGATGGTGCATCGTCTGCCAAGTCTTTTGCTTTCGTAGTGAGTGATTTTCGTGTGCAAGTTCGGTACTAGTCCCTCTAGGATTTTCCAGGTGTATATAATCATGTATCTCTCCCTCCTGTGTTCCAGGGAATACAGGTTTAGAAACCTCAAGCGCTCCCAGTAATTGAGGTGTTTTATCTCCGTTATGCGCGCTGTGAAAGTTCTCTGTACATTTTCTAGGTCGGCAATTTCACCTGCCTTGAAAGGTGCTGTTAGAGTGCAGCAATATTCCAGCCTAGATAGAACAAGTGACCTGAAGAGTGTCATCATGGGCTTGGCCTCCCTAGTTTTGAAGGTTCTCATTATCCATCCTGTCATTTTTCTAGCAGATGCGATTGATACAATGTTATGGTCCTTGAAGGTGAGATCCTCCGACATAATCACTCCCAGGTCTTTGACGTTGGTGTTTCGCTCTATTTTGTGGCCAGAATTTGTTTTGTACTCTGATGAAGATTTAATTTCCTCATGTTTACCATATCTGAGTAATTGAAATTTCTCATCGTTGAACTTCATATTGTTTTCTGCAGCCCACTGAAAGATTTGGTTGATGTCCGCCTGGAGCCTTGCAGTGTCTGCAATGGAAGACACTGTCATGCATATTCGGGTGTCATCTGCAAAGGAAGACACCGTGCTGTGGCTGACATCCTTGTCTATGTCGGATATGAGGATGAGGAACAAGATGAGAGCGAGTACTGTGCCTAGTGGAACAGAGCTTTTCACCGTAGCTGCCTCGGACTTTACTCTGTTGACGACTACTCTCTGTGTTCTGTTAGTGAGGAAATTATAGATCCATCGACCGACTTTTCCTGTTATTCCTTTAGTGCGCATTTTGTGCGCTATTACGCCATGGTCACACTTGTCGAAGGCTTTTGCAAAGTCTGTATATATTACATCTGCATTCTTTTTTGTCTTCTAGTGCATTTAGGACCTTGTCGTAGTGATCCAGTAGTTGAGACAGACAGGAGCGACCTGTTCTAAACCCATGTTGCCCTGGGTTGTGTAACTGATGGGTTTCTAGATGGGTGGTGATCTTGCTTCTTAGGACCCTTTCAAAGATTTTTATGATATGGGATGTTAGTGCTATTGGTCTGTAGTTCTTTGCTGTTGCTTTACTGCCCCCTTTGTGGAGTGGGGCTATGTCTGTTGTTTTTAGTAACTGAGGGACGACCCCCGTGTCCATGCTCCCTCTCCATAGGATGGAAAAGGCTCGTGATAGGGGCTTCTTGCAGTTCTTGATGAACACAGAGTTCCATGAGTCTGGCCCTGGGGCAGAGTGCATGGGCATGTCATTTATCGCCTGTTCGAAGTCATTTGGCGTCAGGATAACATCGGATAGGCTTGTGTTAATCAAATTTTGTGGCTCTCTCATAAAAAATTCATTTTGATCTTCGACTCTCAGTCTGGTTAGCGGCTTGCTAAAAACTGAGTCATATTGGGACTTGAGTAGCTCACTCATTTCCTTGCTGTCATCTGTGTAGGACCCATCTTGTTTAAGTAGGGGCCCAATACTGGACGTTGTTCTCGATTTTGATTTGGCATAGGAGAAGAAATACTTTGGGTTTCTTTCGATTTCATTTATGGCTTTTAGTTCTTCCCGCGATTCCTGACTCCTAAAGGATTCTTTTAGCTTAAGTTCGATGCTTGCTATTTCTCTGACCAGTGTCTCCCTGCGCATTTCAGATATATTGACCTCTTTTAGCCGCTCTGTTATTCTTTTCCGTCGCCTGTAAAGGGAGCGCCTGTCTCTTTCTATTTTACATCTACTCCTCCTTTTTCTTAGAGGAATAAGCCTTGTGCATACATCGAGTGCCACCGAGTTAATCTGTTCTAGGCATAAGTTTGGGTCTGTGTTGCTTAGTATATCTTCCCAACTTATATCGGTTAGGACTTGGTTTACTTGGTCCCACTTTATGTTTTTGTTATTGAAGTTGAATTTGGTGAATGCTCCCTCGTGACTAGTCTCATTTTGTCGGTCTGGGGCTCCACGCATACATGTCTGAACCTCAATTATGTTGTGATCTGAGTATATTGTTTTTGATATTGTGACATTTCTTATCAGATCATCATTGTTAGTGAAGATGAGGTCTAGTGTATTCTCCAGTCTAGTAGGCTCTATTATTTGCTGGTTTAAATTGAATTTTGTGCAGAGATTTAAAAGCTCGTGTGAGTGTGAGTTTTCATCAGAGCTGCCTCCTGGTGTTATTACTGCAACAATATTATTTGCTATATTCCTCCATTTTAGGTGCCTTAAGTTGAAATCCCCCAGGAGCAAGATGTTGGGTGCAGGAGCTGGAAGATTTTCCAGACAGTGGTCAATTTTTAACAGCTGTTCCTGGAATTGCTGGGATGTTGCATCCGGAGGCTTGTAGACTACCACAATGACTAGGTTTTGGTTCTCGACCTTTACTGCTAAAACTTCCACTACGTCATTTGAGGCATTAAGCAGTTCTGTGCAAACAAGTGACTCTGCAATGTACAAGCCAACCCCCCCCTTTTGCCTGTTCACTCTGTCACATCTGTATAGGTTGTAACCTGGGATCCATATTTCGTTGTCCAAGTGATCCTTTATGTGGGTCTCAGTGAAAGCCGCGAACATTGCCTTTGCCTCTGCAAGCAGTCCACGGATGAAAGGTATTTTGTTGTTTGTTGCTGGCTTTAGACCCTGTATATTTGCAAAGAAGAATGTTATCGGACTGGTGGTATTGTTGGTACTGGGGGGGGGGGATTTTTTTTCCGGCATTAGTATCTGTATCTGTTGGTTTGGAGTGGAGGCCATCGACTGTGGTTCCACTCCAGGAATGACTGGATTTGGTGTACGATTTCTGCCATTTCCTGCCAGTTTTTTTTTCCTTCCTGGCACTAAAAAACCTCTCCCTCTTGAGTGGCTGTGGCTACCCAGGTTTTCCCATGGCCTGGATGTTTTGTATCTTTTTGTCCCCTTTAGATGGTATGCCTGGCAATTTAAGTTATAGCACAGTCTTTCCTGTACTGAAGAGGTACACATTTCAGGGTGAAAAAGCTTACAGGAAGGGAGTTTGCATTTTCCTGTTGTCATATGGGCATGGCATTTTCTAGGGTGGTCATAGTTGCATGTCCCATCTGTTTTTCCAGATTTCCCATGCCAGCAGATACCAAGTGCATTATTAATTAGTGTTTCCCTACTGGCAAGAACCAAGTCAAGGAGGTTATTTCCCCTAGTTGGCTCTGTCACAAACTGTTTTAAAAAACAATCCTGGATCGTATCAAGAAAGTCGCCTGACTCTAAATTTCCTGTCAAATTGCTCCAGTCAATCTGTCTATAGTTGAAATCTCCCATTAGCACAACATTTTCGTATGTAGATGCCTTACGAATTTCGTCCCATAGAAGTTTACTGCACTCCCTATCAAGATTTGGGGCCCTGTAAATCACACCCAAAATTAGTTTTTCTCGGCCCTCGAGAAGCTGTAACCAAACAGATTCAGTGGCTGACGCTTCTAATTTAATATCTTGTCTAACACAACAATTTAAATTGTCTCTGACATACATCGCTACTCCACCACCTTTCCTGTTGACCCTGTCAGTGTGGAATAATTTATAGCCTTGTATGTGACATTCAGAGGGCATCTCTCTATCTTTCAGATTGAGCCAGGTCTCTGTTATAGCAATAATATCTATGTTTCCTGCACTTGCAATTAATCTTAGCTCATCTATCTTATTTCTTACACTCCTGCTATTAGTATAGTAAACCTTAAGGGAGCTAGTCCCTTGCTGCCCTCTGCTGTCCCCCTTTGTTTGCTGACCTGATCTATTGTCTTTATTTATAACTTCATGCTGAATGCCTTTTATACATTTACTGTTTCCAACCCAAGTGTTGCAACCTGCTTGTTTCCCACACACACCCATACCTCTATCTTCCATCAGTTTAAAATCATAGGCATTTCACCAATGGCCTTCTCAATCGAGTCTGCAAGTGCTACCACCCCAGCCCCAGAGAGATGTACCCCATCCCTTGCATACATCTCATGTTTGCCATAAAAGTTGTTCCAGTTGTCAATGAATGAGATTGCAAGTTCCTTGCAGTATCTGTCTAGCCAGCAATTTACACCAATTGCCCTAGACAACCGTTCATTTCCTACTCCCCTTCTAGGCAAGATGCTACATATAATTGGGATCCCTCCCTTAGACTTAATGAAATCTATAGCTGACCTGTACTTATCTAGCAGCTCTTCTCTCCTACCCTTCCCAATATCATTTCCACCAGCACTGAGACAGATAATGGGCTTGTTCCCATTACCTGACATGATATTATCCAGCCTGTTGACAATGTCCCCAACACCAGCTCCAGGGAAGCACACTCTATCTCTCATCTTCTTATTCCTATTACAAAAAGCACGGTCAATATATCTTACCTGAGAGTCACCAACCACAAGAATGCGCTTACCTCCATTAGCAGGGGCAGTAGTACCCTTACCTTCACTGGCCACTGAAGTACATTCATCCTGAAGAACAGAGAAGCGATTTCCTACCTTCAGATCTTCACTCTTAACTTTCCTTACTCTGATGCGCCTTCCATTACTGTGAACCACTCGCCACTTGTAGCAGGTGCTGGACTGCACCTCACTGCTGGTAGCCATTGCTACCTCCCCAACTACAGCCTCCTCACAGCGAGAGACAGACTGCACCTCACTGCTAGAAGCCTCATTCCCCACAACTCCAGCCACCTCACACACTCTCCCAGACCCATTGAGGTGGACCTTCAGCCTCCTAATCTCCTCCTGGAGAAGCAAGACCTCCTTCAACTCTCCAACCTCAATTTTTAAAACACTGCAGAAGCAAGCCATCCTTTGTACCCATCCACGCTAATCCCCAAAGCAGCTCAGGGTCTGTGACCTCACGTGACGACTGACCACTGACGACTGAATATATCTGAGTATATCTTCCCAGCTTATATCGGTTAGGACTTGGTTTACTTGGTCCCACTTTATGTTTTTGTTATTGAAGTTGAATTTGGTGAATGCTCCCTCGTGACTAATCTCATTATGTCGGTCTGGGGCTCTGCGCATACATGACTGAACCTCAATTATGTTGTGATCTGAGTATATTGTTTTTGATATGGTGACATTTCTTATCAGATCATCATTGTTAGTGAAGATGAGGTCTAGTGTATTCTCCAGTCTAGTAGGCTCTATTATTTGCTGGTTTAAATTGAATTTTGTGCAGAGATTTAAAAGCTCGCGTGAGTGTGAGTTTTCATCAGAGCTGCCTCCTGGTGTTATTACTGCAACAATATTATTTGCTATATTCCTCCATTTTAGGTGCCTTAAGTTGAAATCCCCCAGGAGCAAGATGTTGGGTGCAGGAGCTGGAAGGTTTTCCAGACAGTGGTCAATTTTTAACAGCTGTTCCTGGAATTGCTGGGATGTTGCATCCGGAGGCTTGTAGACTACCACAATGACTAGGTTTTGGTTCTCGACCTTTACTGCTAAAACTTCCACTACGTCATTTGAGGCATTAAGCAGTTCTGTGCAAACAAGTGACTCTGCAATGTACAAGCCAACCCCCCCCTTTTGCCTGTTCACTCTGTCACATCTGTATAGGTTGTAACCTGGGATCCATATTTCGTTGTCCAAGTGATCCTTTATGTGGGTCTCAGTGAAAGCCGCGAACATTGCCTTTGCCTCTGCAAGCAGTCCACGGATGAAAGGTATTTTGTTGTTTGTTGCTGGCTTTAGACCCTGTATATTTGCAAAGAAGAATGTTATCGGACTGGTGGTATTGTTGGTACTGGGGGGGGGGATTTTTTTTCCGGCATTAGTATCTGTATCTGTTGGTTTGGAGTGGAGGCCATCGACTGTGGTTCCACTCCAGGAATGACTGGATTTGGTGTACGATTTCTGCCATTTCCTGCCAGTTTTTTTTTCCTTCCTGGCACTAAAAAACCTCTCCCTCTTGAGTGGCTGTGGCTACCCAGGTTTTCCCATGGCCTGGATGTTTTGTATCTTTTTGTCCCCTTTAGATGGTATGCCTGGCAATTTAAGTTATAGCACAGTCTTTCCTGTACTGAAGAGGTACACATTTCAGGGTGAAAAAGCTTACAGGAAGGGAGTTTGCATTTTCCTGTTGTCATATGGGCATGGCATTTTCTAGGGTGGTCATAGTTGCATGTCCCATCTGTTTCTCCAGATTTCCCATGCCAGCAGATACCAAGTGCATTATTAATTAGTGTTTCCCTACTGGCAAGAACCAAGTCAAGGAGGTTATTTCCCCTAGTTGGCTCTGTCACAAACTGTTTTAAAAAACAATCCTGGATCGTATCAAGAAAGTCGCCTGACTCTAAATTTCCTGTCAAATTGCTCCAGTCAATCTGTCTATAGTTGAAATCTCCCATTAGCACAACATTTTCGTATGTAGATGCCTTACGAATTTCGTCCCATAGAAGTTTACTGCACTCCCTATCAAGATTTGGGGCCCTGTAAATCACACCCAAAATTAGTTTTTCTCGGCCCTCGAGAAGCTGTAACCAAACAGATTCAGTGGCTGACGCTTCTAATTTAATATCTTGTCTAACACAACAATTTAAATTGTCTCTGACATACATCGCTACTCCACCACCTTTCCTGTTGACCCTGTCAGTGTGGAATAATTTATAGCCTTGTATGTGACATTCAGAGGGCATCTCTCTATCTTTCAGATTGAGCCAGGTCTCTGTTATAGCAATAATATCTATGTTTCCTGCACTTGCAATTAATCTTAGCTCATCTATCTTATTTCTTACACTCCTGCTATTAGTATAGTAAACCTTAAGGGAGCTAGTCCCTTGCTGCCCTCTGCTGTCCCCCTTTGTTTGCTGACCTGATCTATTGTCTTTATTTATAACTTCATGCTGAATGCCTTTTATACATTTACTGTTTCCAACCCAAGTGTTGCAACCTGCTTGTTTCCCACACACACCCATACCTCTATCTTCCATCAGTTTAAAATCATAGGCATTTCACCAATGGCCTTCTCAATCGAGTCTGCAAGTGCTACCACCCCAGCCCCAGAGAGATGTACCCCATCCCTTGCATACATATCATGTTTGCCATAAAAGTTGTTCCAGTTGTCAATGAATGAGATTGCAAGTTCCTTGCAGTATCTGTCTAGCCAGCAATTTACACCAATTGCCCTAGACAACCGTTCATTTCCTACTCCCCTTCTAGGCAAGATGCTACATATAATTGGGATCCCTCCCTTAGACTTAATGAAATCTATAGCTGACCTGTACTTATCTAGCAGCTCTTCTCTCCTACCCTTCCCAATATCATTTCCACCAGCACTGAGACAGATAATGGGCTTGTTCCCATTACCTGACATGATATTATCCAGCCTGTTGACAATGTCCCCAACACCAGCTCCAGGGAAGCACACTCTATCTCTCATCTTCTTATTCCTATTACAAAAAGCACGGTCAATATATCTTACCTGAGAGTCACCAACCACAAGAATGCGCTTACCTCCATTAGCAGGGGCAGTAGTACCCTTACCTTCACTGGCCACTGAAGTACATTCATCCTGAAGAACAGAGAAGCGATTTCCTACCTTCAGATCTTCACTCTTAACTTTCCTTACTCTGATGCGCCTTCCATTACTGTGAACCACTCGCCACTTGTAGCAGGTGCTGGACTGCACCTCACTGCTGGTAGCCATTGCTACCTCCCCAACTACAGCCTCCTCACAGCGAGAGACAGACTGCACCTCACTGCTAGAAGCCTCATTCCCCACAACTCCAGCCACCTCACACACTCTCCCAGACCCATTGAGGTGGACCTTCAGCCTCCTAATCTCCTCCTGGAGAAGCAAGACCTCCTTCAACTCTCCAACCTCAATTTTTAAAACACTGCAGAAGCAAGCCATCCTTTGTACCCATCCACGCTAATCCCCAAAGCAGCTCAGGGTCTGTGACCTCACGTGACGACTGACCACTGACGACTGAATATTTTGTTATTATTTTGTTATTATCACACTGGCCGATTCCCACCAAGGCAGGGTGGCCCGAAAAAGAAAAACTTTCACCATCATTCACTCCATCACTGTCTTGCCAAAAGGGTGCTTTACACTACAGTTTTTAAACTGAGTATATCTTCCCAGCTTATATCGGTTAGGACTTGGTTTACTTGGTCCCACTTTATGTTTTTGTTATTGAAGTTGAATTTGGTGAATGCTCCCTCGTGACTAATCTCATTATGTCGGTCTGGGGCTCTGCGCATACATGACTGAACCTCAATTATGTTGTGATCTGAGTATATTGTTTTTGATATGGTGACATTTCTTATCAGATCATCATTGTTAGTGAAGATGAGGTCTAGTGTATTCTCCAGTCTAGTAGGCTCTATTATTTGCTGGTTTAAATTGAATTTTGTGCAGAGATTTAAAAGCTCGCGTGAGTGTGAGTTTTCATCAGAGCTGCCTCCTGGTGTTATTACTGCAACAATATTATTTGCTATATTCCTCCATTTTAGGTGCCTTAAGTTGAAATCCCCCAGGAGCAAGATGTTGGGTGCAGGAGCTGGAAGGTTTTCCAGACAGTGGTCAATTTTTAACAGCTGTTCCTGGAATTGCTGGGATGTTGCATCCGGAGGCTTGTAGACTACCACAATGACTAGGTTTTGGTTCTCGACCTTTACTGCTAAAACTTCCACTACATCATTTGAGGCATTTAGCAGTTCTGTGCAAACAAATGACTCTGCAATGTACAGGCCAACCCCCCCCCCCTTTTGCCTGTTCACTCTGTCACATCTGTATAGGTTGTAACCTGGGATCCATATTTCGTTGTCCAAGTGATCCTTTATGTGGGTCTCAGTGAAAGCCGCGAACATTGCCTTTGCCTCTGCAAGCAGTCCACGGATGAAAGGTATTTTGTTGTTTGTTGCTGGCTTTAGACCCTGTATATTTGCAAAGAAGAATGTTATCGGACTGGTGGTATTGTTGGTACTGGGGGGGGGGGGATTTTTTTTTCCGGCATTAGTATCTGTATCTGTTGGTTTGGAGTGGAGGCCATCGACTGTGGTTCCACTCCAGGAATGACTGGATTTGGTGTACGATTTCTGCCATTTCCTGCCAGTTTTTTTTTCCTTCCTGGCACTAAAAAACCTCTCCCTCTTGAGTGGCTGTGGCTACCCAGGTTTTCCCATGGCCTGGATGTTTTGTATCTTTTTGTCCCCTTTAGATGGTATGCCTGGCAATTTAAGTTATAGCACAGTCTTTCCTGTACTGAAGAGGTACACAGTTCAGGGTGAAAAAGCTTACAGGAAGGGAGTTTGCATTTTCCTGTTGTCATATGGGCATGGCATTTTCTAGGGAGGTCACAGTTGCACGTCCCATCTGTTTTTCCAGATTTCCCATGCCAGCAGATACCGAGTGCATAGTATGTGCACAGGCTTGGTTTCCGTTTGCCTTGGGTTTCTGTGACTGTATTCCCTGTTGGTGCATGTTTCCCTGTCTTACTTCTATCCTCCCTAGCACCAACAATGGAGCTCCCACCAGTTGTTTTTGGTAATATATCCTCACTATTGCTAGTGGAGTCCTCTTGTTTGCTATTTCCTGCGTTATTTCTAGTTTGCAATATTGGTTTTATCTTATCTTTGGCTACACTTGCTTCCCTACTATGGCTCCTGTCTCCTATGAGGTCATTTATATGTATTCCTTCCTGCGTATAATTCCCGACTACCTGGACAAAATCTCCAGCTTCACCATTACTGTCTCCCAGGACAGTATCTCCAGCTTCCCCATTACTGTCTCCCAGGACAGCATCTCCAGCTTCACCATTACTGTCTCCCAGGACAGCACCTCCAGCTTCACCATTACTGTCTCCCAGGACAGCACCTCCAGCTTCACCATTACTGTCTCCCAGGACAGCACTATCAGCCCCCCATTTACTGACTACCAGGACATCATCTCCAGCCTTACAGTTTCTGACTACATGGCCAGTATCAAGGGCAGTACCATTCAGCCCAGACTTTTTATGTTCCCATCTGTTGTAGAAAGCTTCCAGGTTTTCTATGAAAGCAGCTTTGATGTTGACCTCTTTTAATACCCTTGTGATTTTAGTCCACAGATTTATCTCATTTGGGCATACCCAAAAACACTTCCCTGTTTTAATACTGCTTGTAGCTAGTTCTTGGATATCTGCACAAGGGGCGTGACACCAATTTCCACAAAAATGACAATTTATGCATGTGGAAGCCCGTTTGTTTGACTGACCACAGACTACACACAGCTTCATAATGATTTGAATGGTTGATTTACTGCAATTCTACTAGCAACCTCTTGAATATTCTATTAATAACCTGCTAGGTAGTGCACAACGAAACCGTTTGAAACCAGTCCAGGGTTCGGACCAGTC
The DNA here is from genome assembly GCF_038502225.1 of Cherax quadricarinatus. Lineage (NCBI taxonomy): Eukaryota > Metazoa > Arthropoda > Malacostraca > Decapoda > Parastacidae > Cherax > Cherax quadricarinatus. Next base: position 22,331,316 of record NC_091312.1, read on the forward strand.
AAGGGTTCGGACCAGTCAAGGGTTCGGACCAGTCTATCTGATCTGATCAGTGGGTCACTTATTTAAACCATACTGGTCGGTGATTTGAGCTAACACATGAAGGATCTACTGGAAATTATCTACCCGAGTAATATGTGATTTGATTGATACAAAAGTATAACTTGCGTGTTGAAGAGCCGGTGACTGCTGGCACTCCTAAAATGACGAACGGTCGACCTCCACCTTTGTTTATCAATCGCTGTATCTAGCTTCTCTATTTTTTTTTCCGTCTCCACCACAATAAATGCTATATTATCACTATAGTTGACTGGTGCAAATTTTGAAGGAAGGACGCTTTTTCTGTAGTAATAATTGCTTCTCGTTGTGTATATTGCGACCGCTGGTAACTACAGGTTATATGAAATTCACAGTATATGTCTGGTATTTCAAGAAAAAAGAAACTAATGAAAGTCACTCCACTCCACTAAGTACCACTATAATACTGGTTAGTTGCTACTACAACACTGTATTCTGCTATTCACTGGTATCACTAGATTATATGCGAGTACACTAGCAGGCCAGAAAGATTATTAAAAACAGCTGACCTGTGGTAAGTTTCTGGCGACTTCTGGCACCTGCCTCTATAGGCTTTTTACTTCATTTACAAATTCACCTGTTTTCAAATGACACTTTAGCCTTTATCATCAATATATTAGGGAGCCACTGTAGTATACACTATACACTATGTATACTCACTGTTTTCAGGGAGACTTTCTTTCCTCTGACACAAAGTTCAATTATTATTTTTTTCACACGGGACACAGGCCTATGATTCCCCTCTGGCAGTAAACTCTGCTAGGTAGTGCACACTAATTCTCCTTTTTTGACTCAGTATATAATGTTTTCCGCCCAAGATTGGTTCCAGGACCCTGTACACTGTGTACGTTAGGCCCATATTGGAGTATGCAGCACCAGTTTGGAACCCACACCTAGCCAAGCACGTAAAGAAACTAGAGAAAGTGCAAAGGTTTGCAACAAGACTAGTTCCAGAGCTAAGAGGTATGTCCTACGAGGAGAGGTTAAGAGAAATCAACCTGACGACACTGGAGGACAGGAGAGATAGGGAAGGACATGATAACGACATACAAAATACTGAGAGGAATTGACAAGGTGGACAAGACAGGATGTTCCAGAGATGGGACACAGCAACAAGGGGACACAGTTGGAAGTTGAAGACACAGATGAATCACAGGGATGTTAGGAAGTATTTCTTCAGCCACAGAGTAGCCAGGAAGTGGAATAGTTTGGGAAGTGATGTAGTGGAGGCAGGATCCATACATAGCTTTAAGCAGTGGTATGATAAAGCTCACGGTTCAGGGAGAGTGACCTAGTAGCGACCAGTGAAGAGGCAGGGCCAGGAGCTTGGACTCGACCCCTGCAACCTCAACTAGGTGAGTACACACTGAGTAGCTCAGACATCGACGACATCACGTATGAAAGGCCCCTTGAAGCTAGTGATCACATGGTTCTGAGCTTTGAATACATCATAGAGCTACAAGTGGAGAGGGTAACAGGAGTAGAAAGGAAAAAGCCAAACTATAAAAGAGGGGGCTACACAGGTATAAGGACCTTCCTGCAGGAGGTTCAATGGTTAAGAGTTGGTAGGAAAGTCAGTAAACGAAATGATGCACTATGTAACAACAAAATGCAAGGAGGTAGAGGAAAGGTTTGTTCCCAAGGGTAACAGAAATAATGGCAAGACCAGAATGAGCCCTTGGTTTACCTGAAGGTGTAGGGAGGCAAAAACTAAGTGTGCTAGAGAATAGAAAAAGTACAGAAGGCAAAGGACCCAGGAAAATAAAGAGATTAGTCGACGAGCCAGAAACAGGTATGCAGAGATAAGGAGGGAGGCCCAGCAGCAGTACGAAAATGACACGGCATCGAAAGTCAGGTCTGACCCGAAACTGCTTGACAGCCACATCAAGATCAAGACAACAGTCAAAGACCAAATAATCAGGCTGAGGAAAGAAGGTGAGGAGCTCACAAGAAACGACCAAGAAGTATGTGAGAGCTCAACACAAGATTTCAGGAAGTATCTACAGTGGAGGCAGAAGGGACACACGGAAGACAAAACAGAGGGGTACACCAACAAGGGATATACCAGCAAGTGTTGGATGAAATACACACCAAGGAAGAGGTGAAGAAGCTCCTAAGCGACTTTGATACCTCAAAGGCGGTAAGACTGGACATCTCTCCGTGGGTCTTTAGAGAAGGAGCAGAGACACTGTGTGTGCCACTAACCACAATCTTCAACACATCCCTTGAAACTGGGAAACTACCTGAGGTATGGAAGACCGCAAATGTAGCCCCCATCTTTAAGAAAGGAGACAGAAACGAAGCACTAAACTATAGACAAGTGTCACTGACGTGTACAGTGCGCAAAGTCATGGAGAAGATTACCAGGAGGAAAGTGGTGAGCACCTGGAACGGAACAAGAGTATAAATGACAGCCGGCACAAATTCATGGAAGGCAAATCCTGTGTCACAAACCTACTGGAGTTTTATGACAAGGTAACTGAAGTAAGACATGAGAGGGAGGGGCTATTCTTGGTATATGTGAATGATATGACGGACAGGATAGACTCAGAAGTGTCCGTGTTTACAGATGAAGTTAATGAGAATTAAATCAATGCAGATCAGACAAGTCTACAAAGAGACCTGGACATTCTGGACACGTGGTCCAGCAACTGGCCGCCAAATGCAAAGTCATGAAGATTGGGGAAGGGCAAAGAAGACCACAGAGTATAGGCTAGGAGGCCAAAGACTGCAAACCTCACTCAAGGAGAAAGATCTAGGGGTGAGTATGATACTGAGCACATCGCCGGAAGCACACAACCAGATAACTGCTGTGGCATATGGTCGCCTGGCAAACCTGAGAATAGCGTTCCGTTCTGATATCTCAGTAAGGAATCATTCAAGAGACTATACACTGTACGTCAGGCCCATACTGGAGTATGCGGCACCAGTTTGGAACCCACACCTGGTCAAGCACATCAAGAAATTAGAGAAAGTGCAAAGGTTCGCAACAAGGCTGGTTCCAGAGCTAAGGGGAACGTCCTATGAAGAAAGGTTAAGGGAAATCGGTCTGACGACACTGGAGGACAGGAGGGTCAGAGGTGACATGATAATGACATACAAAATACTGTGTGGAATAGACAAGGTGGACAGAGACAGGATATTCCAGAGAGGGGACACACACAGGGTCACAATTGGAAGTCGAAGACTCAGATGAGTCAAAGGGATGTTAGGAAGTATTTCTTCAGTCATAGAGTAGCCAGGAAATGGAATAGTCTAGCAAGTGAGGTAGCGGAGGCAGGAACCATACATAGTTTAAGATGAGGTATGATAAAGCTCATGGAGCAGGGAGAGAGGACCTAGTAGCACTCAGTGAAGAGGAGGGGCCAGGGGCTTAGTCTCGACCCCTGCAACCACAATTAGGCGAGTACAATTAGGTGAGCGCACGCACACACAAAAAAGTAACTCAGAGGAGGACTCAAAGACCCCAGGGATCAGAGGGGATTGGTTCTGGTAGGAAAGAATGGATGGAAGAGCAATGCAAAAGGATGGAACAAGAGTGAGAGAGAAAACTAGGAGAGACTGATGCAAAAATGGAGACAGAGCTTTCTGTGAAAATGGAAAAAGAAGTTGGAAGAGAAGAAGCATTGGGAGTCCCAAGTCGAAGCTGCAGTAGTCAGAATAAGGGTCCTAGAATATGAGGTAAATAGACTGAAGCAATCTACAGGGGTATTGACCAGAGGAGGCACAGCAACTGAATCTGGTACACCCCTACAGAATGAGGGCCTAAAGGAAAAGGAGAAATAACTTTCACTAAGGTCCTATCAGCCCACCAAGCAAAGCCAAGGAATGAAGGGGGAGAGCAGCTGGGTGCAGGTGGTGAGGGGGACAGGTCATATGCAGAGACATGACCATGCCACCAAGAGCTAGAGGAAAGAATAGGGGAGAAAATGGCCATGTACAAACAAGAACCAGAGACACAGAGGGAAAGGCAATGGGAGGAAGAGAGGGCAAACTCAGTGTTTATTCATGGGCATCAGGAGAGTGAGGGAAGGACACACACTGAAAGACGAAAGGCAGGAAGACAGGAGATTGAGATCATCATCAAAGAAATAGGTGAATAGAAAATGTCTGAGATTGTAAATTTTCAGAGAATAGGGGGCTACCTGAAGGGGAGAAAAATGACCAATCAAGCTGATTTTCAGGACAGAAACAATGCAGAACAGGATCCTCCAAGAGAAACCACGGTTGAAGGATTTGGCAGCACACAAGAGGGTGTTCCTAGACCGAGACAGAACAAAAACAGAATGACAGCAGCTGAGGGAGAGGACACAAAAGCGTAAGGAGCTAGGTGGAGAGAGAAGGACAGAATCAACAGAGGAAAACCAAAGCAGGGCAGAGAAACAAGAGCAAGCACACACAGAACCACCCCCAGAACCCCACAACCAATCACACTAACCCAACACAGACCACAATCCACACACAGCCCCCACTCCACACTACACTGTAGAATCCTACAGTACACTGCCAGGTCCCCCACCCTCACAGACCTCCCAAAAAACAGTGCTGGAGAGGAAACTGAAGGTATGGTACACCAATGCTGATGGAATAACAAATAAGTGGGAGGAGTGGCACGAGAGAGTCAGAGGCATCACCGGACATCACAGCCCTCACAGAAACCAGAAAAGACAGAGGGAACAGAGGGGGTGGAGGAGTGGCACTGATCAAAAACCTACGGGATTTTGATGAGCTGGAGAGAGGAGACAGTCTGGAGGTCCCAAGGTGGTAATGTCTGCGATATATAACCCACCACAGAACAGCAGGAGGCCAAGGCAAGAGTATGATGAGAGCAATAGAGCGATGGTTGACACACTGGCTGAAGTTGCCAGAAGGGCTCATGCAAGCAGGGTAATGATACTGATCATGAGTGACTTCAACCACAAGGAAAGTGATTGGGAGAACTTGGATCCACATAGGGGCCAAGAAACCTGGAGGGCTAAGATGATGGAGGTGATACTGGAAAACCTCATGTACCAACACATAAGGGACACGACCAGAGAGGAGAGGATGAGCCAGCGAGACTGGACCTAGTATTCACCTTGAGTAGTGCAGATATTGAGGACATCACATATGAAAGACCCCTGGGGGCCAGTGATCATGTAGTTTTAAGCTTTGAATACACAGTAGAGTTACAAGTGGAGGGGGAAGCAGGAAGGGCTGGATAAATGAAGCCAAACTACAAGAAAGGGGACTACGCAAGCACGAAGTACTTCCTCAACGGGGTTCAGTGGGACAGAGAACTGGCAGGGAAGTCAGTAGACGAGATGATGGAATATGCTGAGGAGAGGTTTGTACCCAAGGGTAACAGGAATAATGAAAAAGCCAGGTTAAGCCCGTGGTTCACCCAAAGGTGCAGGAAGGCCAAAACCAAGTGTGCTAGGGAATGGAAGAAGTATAGAAGGCAAAAGACCCAGGAGAATAAGGAGAGCAGTTGTAGAGCCAGAAATGAATATGTACAGGTAAGACGGGAGGCCAAAAGGCAATGTGAAAATGACATAGCAGCAAAAGCCAAATCTGACCCAAAACTGTTGTACAGCCACATCAGGAAGAAAACGACAGTCAAGGACCAGGTAATCAGGCTGAGGAAGGAAGGAGGGGAGGTCACAAAAAATGACTGAAGTATGTGAGGAGCTCAATAGGAAATTCAAAGTAGTGTTCACAGAGGAGACAGAAGGGCCTCCAGAAAGGCATAGAGGTGGGGTACACCATCAAGTAGTGGACACAATACATACAGCCGAGGAAGAAGTGAAGAGGCTGTTAAGTGAGCTAGATACTTCAAAGGCGATAGGGCTGAATAATATCTCTCTCTCCATGGGTCCTGAGAGAGGGAGCAGAGGTGCTTTGTGTACAACTAACAACTATCTTCAACACATCTATCGAAACAGGACGACTACCGGAAGTATGGAAGACAGCAAAAGTAGTCCCAACTTTTAAAAAAAGGAGACAGACACGAAGCATTGAACTACAGACCAGTGTCACTGACGTGTATAGTATACAAGGTCATGGAGAAAATTATCAGAAGAGTGGTGGAACACTTAGAAAGGAAAGCTTAACAAAAGCCAGCACGGTTTCAGGGATGGGAAATCCTGCATCACAAACCTACTGGAGTTCTATGACAGGGTGATGGCAGTAAAACAAGAGAGAGAGGGGTGGGTAGATTGCATTTTCTTGGACTGTAAGAAGGCGTTTGACACAGTTCCACATAAGAGATTAGTGCAAAAGCTGGAGGACCAGGCGAAGATAATGGGGAAGGCATTACAGTGGATCACGGAATACCTGTCAGGAAGACAACAGAGTCATGGTACGTGGCGAGGTGTCCGAGTGGGTGCCAGTAACAAGAGGGGTGCTACAGGGATCAGTCCTAGGACCAGTGCTGTTTCTGGTATTTGTGAACATGACGGAAGGAATAGACACCAAAGTGTCCCTGTTTGCAGAGGTGAAGTTGATGAGAAGAATTCAATAGGATGAAGACCAGGCAGAACTACAGAGGGATCTGGACAGACTGTAGACCTGGTCCAGAAACTGGTTCCTTGAGTTCAACCCCACCAAGTGCAAAATCATGAAGAAAGGGAAAGGGCAAAGAAGATTACAGACGGAGTACAGTCTAGGGGGGCCAGAGCCTACAAACCTCACTCAAGGAAAAGGAGCTTGGTGTGAGTAAAACACCGGGAACATCTCCTGTGGCGCACATCAACCAAATAACTGCTGCAGCATACGGGCACCTGGCAAACCTAAGAACATCATTCCGACATCTAAATAAGAAGTCATTCATGACCCTGTACACTGTGTACGTTAGGCCCATATTGAAATATGCAACGCCAGTTTGGAACCCTCACCTAGCCAAGCATGTAAGGAAACTAGAGAAAGTCCAAAGGTTTGCAACAAGACTAGTCCTGGAGCTAAGAGGTATGTCCTACGAGGAGAGGTTAAGAGAAATCGACCTGACGACATTGGAAGACAGGAGAGTTAGGGGGAATATGATTAACGACATATAAAATACTGAGAGGTATAGACAAGGTGGTCAGAGATAGGATGTTCCAAAGATGGGACACAGCAACAAGGGGTCACAGTTGGAAGCTGAAGACTCAGATGAACCACAGGGATGTTAGGAAGTATTCAGAGTTGTCAGGAAGTGGAATAGCCTGGGTAGTGATGTAGTGGAAGCAGGATCCATACATAGCTTTAAGAAGAGGTATGATAAAGCTCACGGAGGGGGAAGAGTGACTGGGTAGCGGCTAGTTGAAGAAGCGGGGCCAGGTGCTGTGAATCGACCCTTGCAAACACAACTAGGTGAGTACACACACAAGGGATATTTTGAAAGGTGAAATAGCGATAAATAATTACAATAATATATGTCATGCCGAATAGGTAAAACTTGCTATTTTGGCTTAAATAGCAACGTTCTTCTTGCCGAATAAGCCAAGCGAAAATTTGTGTATATAATAATTTCGCATTCTGAACCAAACGAAAAAAAAATTCATTGTTTGTTTATTATTAAATTGTAAACTTATCTAAAACATATTTAGTTGGATTAGGCTAAATTAGACTGCGCATTTTATAATAAGCTTAGGTAAGTTTCCTAAGGTTCTTTGGTACAAAATCATCAATTTCTATATTAACAAATGAAAAAAATATATCTTTAAATGTATAAGAGAAAATTTTAGAAAAGACTTAATTTTAAATGAGTTCTTGCTAGTTCACCAGTTTTACCTATTCGGCACATTATATATATATATATATTATATATTATAATTGTATGTGACAGCAACTAGGCTACAGGAGAGGTAGGACTCAGTGAAAGACATGTTTTGCTGCACAGAACCATTGAATTCATCAAATGATCCGGTAAAAGTTCTAGGTATTAAAATGGGAAATAGGAATCTAGTAATTATCCTCGTATATAAACCACCGTCTGCAAGACAAAGAATTACTTTGTCTTATGCCTAAGAATATAAACCATTTCCTTGTTAAATTAAATAGTCTAGTTCATTCCATAAATTTTACTGTTGAGTTTGAACAAAATAACTGCCTTTTCTGATTTTAAATTTAAAATTTACAGAAAACCAACATATAACTGTTCCTATGTGCACTATTATTCTTCACATCAAGATAAAGTTAAACTTTATTCTCATCAATGCTTATGAGAGCCTTGCGTATCTGATAAATCTCTTAAAATTGCTAGAAATACGTTTTATATAACAAAGGATAACCAACCTTATTCAACTAATATATGTTGGTTCTCCCTTACCTTGAAAAACTTACTTGATATGCCTTCTCAACTTAAGAATTTTCGTGATTTCTCACATTATCCAGGAACTGTGTGTGTGTGTGTGTGTGTGTGTGTGTGTGTGTGTTCACCTAATTGTGGTTGCAGGGGTCGATACTCGGCTCCTGGCCCCGCCTCTTCACCGATCGCTACTAGGTCCTCTCTCCCCCTGCTCCATGAGTTTATCATACCTCGTCTTAAAACTATGTATAGTTCCTGCCTCCACTACATCGCTTGCCAGACTATTGCACTTCCTAACTACTCTATGACTGAAGAAATACTTCCTAACATCCCTTTGACTCATCTGAGTCTTCAGCTTCCAATTGTGACCCCTTGTTTCTGTGTCCCATCTATGGAACATCCTGTCTCTGTCCACCTTGTCTATTCCACGCAGTATTTTGTATGTTGTTATCATGTCTCCCATGACCCTCCTGTCCTCCAGTGTTGTCAGACCGATTTCCCTTAACCTTTCTTCATAGGGCATTCCCCTCAGCTCTGGAACTAGCCTTGTTGCAAACCTTTGCACTTTCTCTAATTTCTTGACGTGTGTGTGTGTGTGTGTGTGTGTGTGTGTGCGCGTTTGTTTGTTTTACAAACACACATGCATATTTATTTCCAATAGTTTAGACTATTTCCTGACACTAACAGGTATACAGTAACCGATCTCTATATTTTCCGGCTTTGATATTTTTCCTGCTTTAAAAGATGTTGTGAGCCCAGAATAATAATACAGATGTGGGTGCACAAATGATCTGGTACCATCACTGATGTGGCTTCTCTTCTTTTGAAAGTTCTCATAAAGCAGCCCGTCATTTTCGTGGTTTTTCTTATTTTGCCTTAGTGGTCTCTAAAGACTAAGTCATTTTAGATTCCTTAGAATTCTGACATATTCTTTTCATTCTATCAGATTATTTTGCACCTTGTGCTCGTTTAGAGTTTTATCTCTCAGTCTGTATTTAATTTTTATTTAATATTTTTATTATGCACCCCATACTCATCCCGTGGGTGGTAGCCAAAGGATTACAGAGGTACATAATGGGTCCAGGGACTGGGCCCCAAAGGTTTGATAGCTGAACAAGTTACAAAGGTAATGAATCATCTTCACGTCTATACATGGTTACAACCATGAACAAATTACAAAGTAATGAGCAATTCACACGTCTACACCCGGTCACAACTGTATTTTAGCAATTGGAATTTGTCACCTTTGCTCACTGTCTGACTTAGTTGGCATCTGCATTTTTCAGTCTTTTACAAGATACTGTAACATAGATACCAGGACGGTGTCTTGAAGTGCTTAAGTTTTCAGTTTGTTAAAGTTACGTTTTGATATTTTTTTTATTAAAGACACCAACCTCCATTTAACAACTTTTCCTGTTGTATCAACTGCATCATTCAGTGGGGGTGACTAAACTGTTTAAGCCCAAACATTAGTTACATATAACTAGGAGACCGAGTTTTGCTGTTGATGCTGCTGCATCACACTCAACACTGCTCTTATGTGACCATCTCATAGTTGCTTAATGGGGCTTAAAGCCTGCTGGACTACTCGAGAGTCATTATGACAGCATGTCTTAAGAAATCGTAATGACACGATTGCAAATAAACTGCTCTGAGCTAGATCGTGACGCTAGCTGGAGATTCGTCTGTAAAAACTTGCATTTGTGGTCACAGAGGTGCCTGTGCTAACTTTCCTATGGTGTAGAAATATACCTAGTTGGATGAATCTTATGTGGCTAGCTGGTCTAGTGGCTAGCGCGACGGGCTGGAGTTTTGAGACTCTATGACCGCGGGTTCAATCCCGGCCGGGGGTATGGTTTATGGGATGACAGCATGTACTTGTTCACCACCAGCAAAAACTATTTTATTTCCTAAATCAAGGATTAAAATAAACTCGGCGCATATACACTGAGACATACACCTGTTAGTGTACATATCCTGTGAACACTTGATGACTTCTCACAAACTAGACAATTTAAATATGTCATCTAATTATTAGCAACTGTAACAAATTATTTTAGCTTAATTAAAACGAAAGTTAAAATATAATCTGAGCAAACTTATAATATCATTGTTGGATATACTATTACTGAAAGAAAACTTTGCTCAAAGTTGCTGAAACTTAAATAAAAGTTATTGAAAAGAAGTGCCTTTATTACACACATTTTGAAGAGAGAACCACCACCCTCTCCAGGAGTAACGAACCTACGACCAATAAATCTCATGTCATGATTCCAGTCTACTAGGGATCAATAAATCTCTTGTCATGATTGCTGTCTGTTTTCAACGTGTGTCCTTGCTGGAGTGAGCAGTTTCTCCTTGACAGACTATGCATCTCTATAGTTCTGGTGATCATCCGTATGTTCCAATCTCAGATTAGGATTCTAAATTGTAAGTGAATAATAATGTAATGACCTTGTAATGTATGTATGTGATAATCTAAAATGTGATAGATTACCACATATGTGATGCATGAATTTGTTGTGGTGAGGGTGACTCGCCTCAGACCTGCAGATTAGTGATGATAGTTGTGGCAGTCTTGGTTCCCAATGGAAACAAGTCACTGACGTTTTTGTGTTATCTAGGTTCTCTACACATATGCTGTTATGTATGATAAACTATGTAACTGTATTTGTGTATACCTGAATAAACTTACCCCTCGACTCTGCCTCCACCTGGAACTTCTTCTGTCTAGTCAGTTAAGTTATACAGTACCTATGACAGGTTTCGACCTTTCCTATCGTCGCAGGCTGATTGCCTGTTCATCCAAGCTGTTGCCGACCCTCTGGCCCACATCACCATCACAGCCTGCTTGTTCCGGTACTTTATAAACATAACATAAGAACGAAGGAACACTGCAGCAGGCCTACTGGCCCATACGAGGCAGGTCCAAGTCTCCTACCGGCTTAAGCCAATGCATCCAACCTAGTCAGGTCAGGTCACATTGACTTAAGGGAGGAACACGGCAACTGACCTAGTAGCACAAGCTAATCAGGTCCAACTCACACCCACCCACACGCACTCGTGTATTTATCCAACCTATTTTTAAAGCTACACAACGTTCTGGCCTCTATAACTGTACTCGGGAGTTTGTTCCATTCATCCACAACTCTATTACCAAACCAGTACTTTCCTATATCCTTCCTGAATCTGAATTTTTCCAACTTAAAACCATTGCTGCGAGTCCTGTCTAGGCTAGATATTTTCAGCACACTATTTACATCCCCCTTATTTATTCCTGTCTTCCATTTATACACCTCAATCATATTCCCCCTAATTCTACGTCTTTCTACAGAGTGCAGATTCAGGGCCCTTAGTCTATCCTCATAGGGAAAGTTTCTGATACATGGGATCAACTTTGTCATCCTTTGTACATTTTCCAGAGCATTTATATCCATTCTGTAATACGGTGACCAAAACTGTGCAGCATAATCTAAATGAGGCCTAACCAATGATGTATAGAGTTGAAGAACAACCTGAGGACTCCTATTATTTATGCTTCTTGATATGAAGCCAAGGATTCCGTTAGCTTTATTGAGAACACTTATGCACTGTTGTCTTGGTTTCAGATTACTGCTAATCAGAACTTCTAAATCTTTTTCGCAATCCGTAATATTAAGATCTACATTATTTAGTTTATATGTGGCATGGTTATTGCCCTGTCCAACATTTAGAACTTGTCTACTACCTGCTGGTAGTAGACTGAATAGTCTTGAGCCAAGGATATTGATAATGTTTCTTAATGTACCATGACGCGCTTGCTTTTCACTAAGGTTATTTCACATTTCCTCGGATCTCTCACACCAATAAACTATGATAGTGTGCAAATATGACACGTTAGGCACGCTAAGACATATATATATATATATATATATATATATATATATATATATATATATATATATATATATAAAACCAGATATCAGTTTCAGAGGCGAGAAACCGCAATTATCGCTCAAGGAGGAGGATGCTGGAGTGAACATCACACCCAACATATTGCTAGGCGGTTCACATAAATCATATTACATGTGTGGCATATACGAGAATAGCCAATCTCAAAATTGCCTTCGGAAACCTCAATAAAAAATATTTTAGGAATCTCCGTGCGACATACGTATGTTAGGCCTGTCATGGAGCATGCAGCACCAGCATGGAACCCCCACCTTATAAGTATGCACGAAAAACTAGAAACGATCCAGAAGTTCGCAATAAGGCGAGTCCTAGAGCCGAGGGAAATAAGTTATGAAAAAAAACTAAAGGAACTAAACCTTGTGAGTTTAGAAGAAACAAGGATTATTGGAGACATGATTACGACGTACAAGATACTCTTGAGGTTTTGACGGAGCAGATAGGGACAGAAACTTTGAAATGAGAGACAGAGACGAGGGCACAGATGGAAATTAAAGATAGACGAGACAGGCAAAAAATAAAACTGACAGTCTCGGGGGTGGTAAATAAAAGAAATGAGCTAGATGGCGTAGTAGTAGAGGCAAACTCAATACCCAGTTTCAAGAGTAGGTATGATGGAGCCCCACAAGGCCAGAAACCAATAATACCAGAGATTGTAATCTAAGAGGCGGGGCCTGAGCCGAGATTCGACCGTTCGCAAAATAACTAAGTACGTACGACACTGCGAGTAAATACTCGCGCACAAGGACACATGCACACACACACACACACACACACACACACACACACACACACACACACACACACACACACACACACACACACACACACACACACAGCCAAACAAAACATGCAGTCAAACGCCTGGTGTTGATGAAGTAGCAGTGCCATTTGGCACCTAGTGTCGGAAGCTGCTACATGTCACCGTGCCAACATAATACAATGTCACTGTGGCAACACAACACAATCACTGTAACAAAACGGTACAGTGCCAACACCAGATGTATTGCCACAGTGCCAACACTACATTGTCACAGTACCATCACATTACATTAAATCACAGTACCATCATAATACATTAAGTCACAGTACCATCACACTGCACACAAATATAAAGTTAGATTTTAATTTTTCATTTATTTATTTTCTATAATCAAAGTAAAACCATGACTGGAAAACTAGTTACAAAAACGTTGACATTTATTACCGAGTGATTCATTCTTGTAAAAGAGAGTGCAGAACTATTTATTAATAGTATGAGGGAGTGAGGATCAAAGAGCATGTATGTACACACTGTTACAGGTTAATCAAAACTCGTAGAGCTTAACACTACAGTAACTTCAGTAATGTAATGCTGAATATAGTGTGTGTGTGTGTGTGTGTGTGTGTGTGCTGTATAGCCCTTGTGGCTTAGCGCTTCTTTTTGATTATAATAATAATGTGTGTGTGTGTGTGTGTGTGTGTGTGTGTGGTCAAGTATACCTGTGCCTGTAAGCAGGTGGTCGTGTATTGGTGTTATATGTAGGTACATACTGTGTGATGCTGTGTGAACAGGTACATACTGGGTGGTCAGTGAGACCAGGTACATACTGTGTGATGCTGTGTGAACAGGTACATACTGGGTGGTCAGTGAGACCAGGTACATACTGTGTGATGCTGTGTGAACAGGTACATACTGGGTGGTCAGTGAGACCAGGTACATACTGTGTGATGCTGTGTGAACAGGTACATACTGGGTGGTCAGTGAGACCAGGTACATACTGTGTGATGCTGTGTGAACAGGTACATACTGGGTGGTCAGTGAGACCAGGTACATACTGTGTGATGCTGTGTGAACAGGTACATACTGGGTGGTCAGTGAGACCAGGTACATACTGTGTCATGCTGTGTGCGAGAGGCAAGTAATACATCTGGTCACCACAACCATCATACTGCCCAGACAATGATACAAAACATTCTCACGTTTATTTTAACCAACCCATCAGTGGTCTATATTGATGTAAAATAAAAGTGTTTTGCAAACTTAAAGTTCAAACGTAATTGATATCAGTCACAGGAAGTGTCACACTTACCACCTGAATGAATTAAGAGTAGAAACAGTTATCACACTGGAGGGATTACACTGTAGATACACTTCCTACACTGAAGGGATTACACTGTAGATACACTGAAGGGATTACATTGTAGCTACACTTCCTACACTGAAGGGATTACATTGTAGCTACAATTCTCACACAAGTGTCACCGCCTCCAACACATGGCCCGACCACCAAATCTTCCCGTTATAAACCTGTTAGGTCTGCAGTATGGCCGTTTCCGTTAAGAATACAACCAGACATAATTATCAAGGTAAAAGATAAGATTATCTTTTATGAGATTGTCTATATCAAGGTAAAAAAATGAGATTTATTACGGTAAAAGGATGAGATTAACGCGCGCGCGCGCGCGCACACATTCTTGTCAGTGCGTGCGCGAGTCATGCCTTCCGTGCTCCGCGAATATAAGTGTTTTCGAGGGCTACCCAAGTGATCTGAAGGGTAGCCAAGTGTGCTAGGGTAGTGAACAATTCCTTGAAGCGATTTATAATCTGCCTGAGCCAATTAAGTGTACAGAGAGCCGCAATTTTGTAAGTGATCTAGAAAGTAAAACGTGGTGCGCAGTCAGAGCGGGCAGGGCAGGCGACGCTCCCATGTGTCACCCAAGAAAGATAAAGTGAAACAATCGTGTGACCAGTGAGAGAAATACAGTGAATAGGGTACATTATATAACGAGAAGAAATTGAGGTGGATCTACGCCAGGACGTCTCATCGAGCTGGACAAACTACAGGCTGCTACAGCTGCATTGCAAGTACTGTAATCGCCTATGAGTGGTTGTATGGGTGTGGGGTTCCAGGTTCCAATTAACCGCCAAGCTGATTGTGAATGGTCATCTCTCATAGCACGATAAAGAATAGGCACTCAAGTATTCAATAAGGAATAGCAATTGGTAATCTATGGAACAAGGTAAGTTACTATAAGCTAGGTGGCAGGACAAGCATAAAGGGCAACATTGTAAGTAGGTGCAGGTCAAGTCCCAGGAGGGTGGGGGTCAGGTCACAAGAGGTTGTGGTCAGTCAAGCCACCACTGAGGCTCCACATTACACTCCAATGCACAATTCACCTACTTTTCAGACACATAATAAACCCACACATAATTACTCACACACACACACACACACACACACACACACACATATATATACACATACACACACACATACATCCAGACTCATACACTCCCCCCCTCCCGCACCAACATCTCACTCCTTCCCCTGATCCCACCCCTCCCTCTTTCACCCTCCCCCTCCCCACCTCTTCCTCTTCCTCCTTCCCCCTCTCCCTCTCCTATTCATCCACTTGCTTCTCCCTACTTCCCACTCCCCATATTCCCCCCTGAATCCCCCTCCCCACCCCTCTCCCACATAGCCACAGTTCCTCCTCTACCTTCCCCCCACACTCTGACAAACACACTAGTAACCTAACACACAGAATTACATAGGTTTCCCACTCTGAGGCAATCAAAATAAAACAAAAAATGGGTTGCCAGAGAGCAAGAAGGAAAACCAAGGGACAGGAGGAGGAGTCTGCAAAGGAAGATTGGGCAGCAGAGCTGATAAAAAGGGAACATGAATGGGAAAAGAAACTAGAAGAACTTAGCATGAGAATGGAAGAGAGGACAGATATGGAAAGCAAGAAGTGGGAGGTGCAAGTCAAAGCAGCAGAGACTAGGATACAGAGTTTAGAAGAGGAACTGAAAAATCTGAAACAGCCTAAAGAACATTTTGGGATTGACATCAGAGACTGCTACCTCAGCCACAAATAAGGGGACTGTAGGGAAAGGAGCAAAACTGCATGTAGAAGCTCTATCAGAGGAGACTGTAGTAAATGAAAGAGCTAAGCTATATGTGGAGGCCCTAACAGAGCACAGCAGAGCCCAGGGAAAGCTGAGAAGGGAAAATGACAGGCCACTGAGCCCAAGTACATTAGCTAGTGAAACTGAAGAAAGGAAAGCTGCAATGGAGGAAACTAAATCGAATGAGTGGATACACAAGGATATGCAGTGGGAGAATGAAAGGGTGATGTCAGTCTTTGTGTATGGGCTCCAGGAAGTTGAAGGTGAAACATATGAAGCAAGAAAACAAGGGGAAAAAAAAGTAATTGAAAGCATCATAAAAGCAATAGGAGAAGACATGACCCAGCTGGAAAATTTTCGGAGAATAGGGGGGGTTGTAAAAAAAAAAAGACAGCGCTGTATAGCCCTTGTGGCTTAGCGCTTCTTTTTTATTATAATAATAATGTAAAAAAAAGAACCCGGCCAGTGAAAGTGACCTTCAAGGCAGAATCGACTCGGAACAGGATCCTGCAGGAGAAAGCACGATTAAGGGACATGCCCGCATACAGGAAGGCATATCTCGACCGCGACAGAACACAAGAAGAAAGGCAGAAACAGAGAGATGGTACAAGGGTGAAAGGAGGAAAGAGAGGAGATGGAGAAGACAGACAGGAGATCCCAGACCCAGGAAGAAGATCAAATACAGCCTCCCTCACAACTTCCTATAGAAGCCCCCCAACCAGGTCAACCCCAGTGCAACCAAACACTCTAAACCAAAACACCCATGCCATATCCAATGCCCCCACCCACTGCATTACAAACTCCACCCCCACAGCAACCACCCATAGTTCTTTATCAGGTCTCCCACTTCCCCAACCCCAATATACCTCCCAGACCACAGTCTTAGAAAAGAAGTTGAAGGTGTGGTATACAAATGCAGATGGAATAACAAATAAGTATGAGGAGTGGCATGAAAGAATCAAGGAGACATCCCCAGACATAATAGCATTCACAGAAACAAAACTCACCAGAATAATAACAGATTCAATCTTTCCATCCGGATACCAAATCCTCAGGAAAGACAGAGGGGGGAGAGGGGGAGGAGGAGTTGCACTGCTCATTAAAAACCAGTGGGGTTTTGAGAAAATGGAAGGAATGGATGGCACGGGCGAAAGGGACTACTTAGTAGGAGCAATCCAGTCTGAGGGACATAAGGTGATAATTGCATTAATGTACAACCCACCACAAAACTGCAGGAGGCCAAGAGAAGAATACGATGAGAGCAACAGAGCAATGGTCGACACACCAGCCGAGGTGGCCAGGAGAGCACACATGGGGGGAGCAAAGTTACTAGCTATGGGTGATTTCAATCACAAGGAGATTGACTGGGAAAACCTGGAGCCCCATGAGGGTCCCAAAACATGGAGAGCCAAGATGATGGCTGTGGTACTGGAAAACCTCATGCATCAACATGTTAGACACACTACCAGAGAGAGGAGAGGATGAACCAGCAAGACTGGACCTTGTATTCACCTTGAGTGGTTTGGACATCAAGGATATCCTGTATGAAAGGCCCCTGGGAGCTAGTGATCATGTGGTTCTGTGCTTCAACTACATAGTTGAGCTTCAAGTGGAGAGAGTAGCAGGAATAGGTTGGGAAAAACCAAACTACAAAAGGGGGAACTACTCAGGCATGAGGAACTTCCTGCAAGACATTCAGTGGGAAAGGGAACTGACAGGAAAACCAGTACAAGAAATGATGGACTATGTGGCAACAAAATGCAAGGAGGCAGAGGAAAGGTTTGTTCCCAAGGGAAACAGAAATAATGGGAAGAACAGAACGAGTCCTTGGTTCACCCAAAGGTGTAGGGAGGCAAAAACTAGGTGTGCTAGAGAATGGAAAAGGTACAGAAGACAGAGAACTCAGGAAAATAAAGAGATTAGCCGAAGAGCCAGAAACGAATATGCACAGATAAGAAGGGAGGCTCAGCAACAATATGAAAATGACATAGCATCGAAAGTCAAGTCTGACCTGAAGCTGTTGTATAGCCACATCAGGAGGAAAACAACAGTCAAGGACCAGGTAATCAGACTGAGGAAGGGTGATGGGGAGTTCACAAGAAACGACCGAGAGGTATGTCAGGAGCTCAACACGAGATTTAAAGAAGTATTTACAGTGGAAACCAGTAGGACTCCAGGAAATCAGAACAGGGGGGTACACCAGCAAGTGCTGGATGAGGTATATATAACCAAGGAGGAGGTGAAGAAGCTGCTATGCGAACTTGACACCTCAAAGGCGGTGGGACCAGACAACATCTCTGCGTGGGTCCTTAAAGAGGGAGCAGAGATACTGTGTGCGCCATTAACAAAGATCTTCAACACATCAACTGAAACTGGGCAACTCCCTGAGGTATGGAAGATGGCAAATGTAGTCCCAATTTTTAAAAAGGGAGACAGACACGAGGCACTAAACTACAGACCTGTATCACTAACATGTATAGCATGCAAGGTCATGGAGAAGATCATCAGGAGGAGAGTGGTGGAGCACCTGGAAAGAAACAAGTGTATAATTGACAACCAGCACGATTTCAGGGAAGGAAAATCCTGTGTCACAAACCTACTGGAGTTTTATGACAAGGTGACAGAAGTAAGACAAGAGAGAGGGGTGGATCGACTACATTTTTTTGGACTGCAAGAAGGCCTTCAACACAGTTCCTCGCAAGAGGTTACTGCAAAAGCTAGAGGATCAGGCACACATAACAGGAAAGGCACTGCAATGGATCAGAGAATACCTGACATGGAGGCAACAACGAGTCATGGTGCATGACGAGGTGTTAGAGTGGGCGCCTGTGACAAGCGGGGTTCCACAGGGGTCAGCCCTAGGACCTGTGCTGTTCTTGGTATATGTGACTGACATAACGGAAGGGATAGACTCAGAAGTGTCCTTGTTTGCAGATGATGTGAAGTTAATGAGAAGAATCAAATCGGATGATGATCAGGCAGGACTACAAAGAGACCTGGACAGGCTACAAGCCTGGTCAAGCAACTGGCTCCTTGAGTTTAACCCTGCCAAATGCAAAGCCATGAAGATTGGGGAAGGCCAAAGAAGACCGCAGACACAATATAGTTTAGATGGCCAAAGGCTGCAAACCTCACTCAAGGAAAAAGATCTGGGAGCGAGTATAACACCGAGCATATCTCCTGAGGTGCACATCAATCAGATAACTGCTGCAGCATACGGGCGTCTGGCAAACCTACGGAGAGCGTTCCGATACCTCAGTAAGGATTCGTTCAAGACTCTGTATACCATTTACGTCAGGCCCATACTGGAGTATGCAGCACCAGTTTGGAATCCACACCTTGTCAAGCACGTCAAGAAATTAGAGAAAGTGCAAAGGTTTGCAACGAGACTAGTCCCAGAGCTACGGGGATTGTCCTACGAAGAAAGATTGAGGGAAATCGGCCTGACGACACTGGAGGACAGGAGGATCAGGGGAGACATGATAACGACATATAAAATACTGCACAGAATAGACAAGGTGGACAAAGACGGGATGTTCCAGAGATGGGACACAGACACAAGAGGTCACAATTGGAAGTTGAAGACTCAGATGAACCAAAGGGATGTTAGGAAGTATTTCTTCAGTCATAGAGTAGTCAGGCCGTGGAATAGCCTAGAAAGTGACGTAGAGGAGGCGGGAACCATACATAGTTTTAAGGCGAGGTATGATAAAGCTCATGGGTCAGGGAGAGAGAGGACCTAGTAGCAATCAGCGAAGAGGCGGGGCCAGGAGCTATGAATCGACCCCTGCAGCCACAAATAGGTGAGTACACACACACACACACACACACACACACACACACACACACACACACACACACACACACGAAAAAAATAATGAATACTACATACCACAGAAAGAGAAAAGAACAACACAAAGACTGAATATCATTTAGCGAATTTGGTGGGACCTCCTCCTCATTTCTCCCCTTGTGGTTGTTTTGTGTATGTATGTCGTGCCGAATAGGTAAAACTGGCCAATTAGCAATAAGTTTTCTAAGGTTCTTTTGGTACAAAATTATAAATTTTACATTAACATACATGAAAAAAATATATCTTTAAACGTATAAGAGAAAATTTTAGAAAGGACTTAATTTTAAACGAGTTCTTGCTAACTGACCAATTTTAACCTATTCGGCACGACATGTATATAATGTCTATTGAAGATTCTGGCAGAAATGAAGACTATGTTAGTGGTCCCGGGATCATCGACGTCGAGGCTCGGTCTAAGGTCTGGTCTCTTAAATGGAAAAGAAAATATTATGGAAAATATAACTTTTCGGAAACAAAGTTATGTAATTTGTAAGACTTACTGAATGTAAGAAGTCTAAGATTTACCTTCCATCTCAGTGAATATAAGTAGCAGTTTATAAGACTTACCTGTGGTCTTACTGAATGGAAGATCGATGTTGTACGATTTACCTGCCGTCTTGCTGAATATACAAGGATTTTCAAGACTTACCTGTCATCTTTTGTGTGTTTAGGATACTAAGTAAAAGCAAGCAAGGTTGCCAAACTGCCAAATATTTAATAAATTTCAGTTTGAAAGTGGTGAGAGGCCTAGTCAAAGACTGGGCCGCGGGGGCGTTGACCCTCAGAATGACCTCCAGGTAGGTTGGTAGGACGGTGGTACCTCCCCGGAAGGATGCTGTGTATACCAACCTATTAACTCCATTTGCGCCTTGTAACTACAGCTTGTGTAGGCACCGAAGGTTGTTAGTGCCAGTCAGTGACCACCAACAAGGAGGTGCCAACCACTACTACATGTGACATGTGATGTGGCAGTTTAAAACTTTACTGAGTAGTGACCTGTGTTCACCACAGACTAGACTCGAATGATGGATGTGAGAGGCAATAGTGCCCAACTGTTACAGAAAAATGACAAACTACTATGAGTTTAAGTACCTTTGCTCTGGCCGGTGACCTTGTCTCTGAGCACGTTGATTTGGTAGACTTCACCGTACTCCTCAAACATCTTACGGAGGTCGTTCTCGTCCATGGAGCGAGGGATCTGGCCCACGAACATCTTGATAGCGTCTGGGTCAGGCTCTCTGTGTCCACTGTTCATCACCCTGCAACACAAGGGCGACCTCACACAGTGGCCATACTCCATAACAACACTAACATCACGAATGACAGACACAGACAGACAGACAGACAGACACACACACACACACACACACACACACACAAACAGACAGACATACACACACCACAGACATCCACAGACACACACCACAGACATCCACACACACACACACACACACACACACACACACACACACACACACACACACACACACACCTGTGACAAGCGGGGTTCCACAGGGGTCAGTCCTAGGACCTGTGGTGTTTTTGGTATATGTGAATGACATAACGGAAGGGACAGACTCAGAAGTGTCCTTGTTTGCAGATGATGTGAAGTTAATGAGAAGAATCAAATCGGACGAGGATCAGGCAGGCCTAAAAAGAGACCTGGACAGGCTACAAGCCTGATCCAGCAACTGGCTTCTTGAGTTTAACCCTGCCAAATGCAAAGTCATGAAGTTTTGGGAAGGGCAAAGAAGACCGCAGATACAATATAGTCTAGATGGCCAAAGACTGCAAACCTCACTCAAGGAAAAAGATCTGGGGGTGAGTATAACACCAAGCACATCTCCTGAGGCGCACATCAATCAGATAACTGTAACATTAGTTGCACTTGTGTCCTTTTACTTTACATATTGTCGGTAATTCTACCAACTTTATTACAATCAGATAACTGCTGCAGCATACGGGCGTCTGGCAAACCTACGGATAGCGTTCCGATACCTCAGTAAGGAATCGTTCAAGACTCTATATACCATTTACGTCAGGCCCACACTGCAGTATGCAGCACCAGTTTGGAATCCACACCTGGTCAAGCACGTCAAGAAATTAGAGAAAGTGCAAAGGTTTGCAACAAGACTAGTCCCAGTGCTAAGGGGATTGTTCTACGAAGAAAGGTTGAGGGAAATCGGCCTGACGACACTGGAGGACAGGAGGGTCAGGGGAGACATGATAACGACATATAAAATACTGCGCGGAATAGACAAGGTGAACAAAGACGGGATGTTCCAGAGATGGGACACAGAAACAAGGGGTCACAATTGGAAGTTGAAGACTCAGATGAATCAAAGGGATGTTAGGAAGTATTTCTTCAATCCTAGAGTAGTCAGGCCGTGGAATAGCCTAGAAAGTGACGTAGTGGAGGTGGGAACCATACATAGTTTTAAGGCGAGGTTTGATAAAGCTCATGGAGCAGGGAGAGAAAGGACCTAGTAGCAATCAGTGAAGAGGCGGGGCCAGGAGCTATGAATCGACCCCTGCAACCACAAATAGGTAAGTACACACACACACACACACACACACACACACACACACACACACACACACACCACTACACACACTCACAATGTTACAAAAGACATTAATTTCAGAATAAAAGTGCCAGTGCCGTGGCTAGAACAACTAACCACTAACACACCAGTTGCAGGTAAAACTTCAAACGAGGTTCAGGTCCATTCTGAAACATTATCAAATAATACTGATGCTGCATAATAGGTCACTATGGACCGAAACGTCGTGTGAAGATTGTTTTGAAGGTAATGTGATCATATTAACTTCCTAGCATTTCTCATCGTTTCCTAAGATATGCGGAACATATTTCCTAACTTACATATATTGACATGTTTTCTAACTTTAAAATAATTATTTGCTATGTTTTCTGGCTTACACTTGTCTGTTTCATATGTTTCCTGGCGTATAACTGGTTATTTAATTAGTGGAACAAAGTATATAACTAAAACTAAATTAAATTAGAAGCAACTACAGTAACCAGCCAAGTGTCTATCGACACGTACCTTCGACTACCGATAAATACAAACACACACACACACACACACACACCTTCAAGAGAAGGTATGACGCAACCAAGGGCAACATCGTATCGCAGGCAATCCTCCCTTCAAGTTCGTGATCCAAGGAATTGGAACTAACCTCTCCTCCCTTGGATCAAGCCAGATTAGCTCCCCTTTTCTCTTTGCTTTATGACCCTCACGGGTTGAGAGCTTCCTTGTGATATAAAATAATAACAGACAATGGAATGCGGTACACGTGTGCACTGCTACAGTCATACATGGAGTACACACACTACTACAGGGTATACACACACTATCACATTGTACACACATACAGTCACATTGTACACACATTGTCACATTGTACACACACACACTGTCACATTGTACACACACACACTATCACATTGTACACACACACACAGTGACATTGTACACACACACACACAGTCACATTGTACACACATACACTGTCACATTATACACACACACTGTCACATTGTACACACACTGTCACACTGTACAAATACATACTATCACATTGTACACACACGCACTGTCAGTGTACACACATACATTATCACATGGTACACACACGCACTGTCACAGTGTACACACAGTCACCTCCTTGGACAGGATACTACACTGACTTCTGTTATTCGTCCTTTGAGTTATCCTCAGGCGGCTCCTTCTCCTTTCCTTCTTGCTTCCCCTCCTTTCCTTCTTACACCCCTTCACCCTCTCCTCCCTCTCCCCTACACCCTCCAAGAATCGGAATCCAATACGAGGGCCGAGGAAGGGCGCCACTAACGGCCTGTTCCCTGCATCAATTCCAGCAGCCAACAATTTCCGGCGGGTGCAGGCAACGTCTTGTCCCATCACCACCACCACCACATGCCTCAGGCCACACATATATCTTGCCTGCTTGGTCCAATAGGCTGCTGCTGCCCGAAGGCCTACAGAAGTATCTTAGCCCGACTGATCCTCAGGGAACTGGTCCAGTTTCGTCTTGAGAGTTTCTGCCTTTGCTGTGAAACCTGTTGGTAGCAGGTTGAGGTCTGGGACCACGGATGGTGACAAAGTGCTCTCTTATAATGTCCATGGCGCCCCCGCTTTATAATGGATTTATTCTGTCTCTCCTCCTGTATCTCTCCTGATAAGTTATTTTATTGATCACTGATTTATTTCACATTTCCTCTTAAGAGAGCAATACTCTCTAAGTCAATTTATTTAAATCATTCCTTACATAATTACTAAGGCAATTATTATAATGCTGCCACTCCCCTAATTATCGTAACTTCTCCATTATCCTCTTTCCCCTGGTCACACCTACTTCCCCCCTTCCCTCCTTACCAATCAAGTGAGAGTACAAAGAGGGGTATGGGGAAGCGAAGGGGGGGGAGAAAGTAATAAGGGGCAGGGATGAGGGGAGGAGGTAAAAAGGGAAAGGGGTGCGGGGAGGAGGCCCTAAGGGGAAGGGGTGCGGGGAGGAGGTAATAAGGGAAAGGGGTGCGGGGAGGAGGTAGTAAATGGAAGGCAAAGAAAGAAGATACGTTACTGTGTAAATTAATTGGGACAGGAGTAAATTTTGTGATTATCTCATATGTCTTAGTCTCCGGCTTAATGTAGTACGAGTTTTTATTTTCAGAAGAGTTTGCTACTGATTTCTGGAAACCATCCAGTTGTGGTGTTACCCTGCGACTCTCGTCAGTGCTACAACAGTTGTTGTTCTGTATGCTATTTCTACAAGTTAATGTGACTTCGCCAAATTCTTCTAAGTTCATGATTACTGGTGAAATTCATGATTGATGTTACACCTTGGAAGCGTGCAAGTATTGTAGTTCTTAAAAAAACATGCTGATATGAGTATCAGACAGATCGTCAAAAATTTTGGTCTAGCAAAGTCAACTGTTGGTTGGATTCTGAGGAGTTAATGACACTGGTGATCGTGGAGCGCTGCGTCGAGGAAGATGTGGAAGAAAATGCAAGACAACACCTCACGCTGACAAGGCTATCCTAAAAAATAGTGTGAATGATCCCAAGAAAACCAGCAAAGATCTACAAAGATTTGGCTTCAGTTAGCTTAAATGTTGATTTTTCAACTGTTCGACGAAGGCTCCTTGATCAATGGTAGTGAGGCGGAGCAAAGGCGAACTTCTTTGGAATGGACACATTCACCAAGCGCCAAAACACCCTCCTAAGATGTTTTGGGGTAGTTTTACTGTTAACGGCCCTGGACGGCTTGTTATTGTTGAGGGAACGATGAATTGAAAAATACACGGAAATCCTGGCAACTCATTTGCCTCTCATTGTGGATATAGATGGAGAAGGCATTTTCCAGCAGGATCTTGCTCCATGCCACACTTCCAGAAAAATGTGACGTTCTTCGAAGAGAATGGGTTAAACGTTCTAAATTGACCTGGAAACTCCCCTGACCTCAACCCAATTAAGAACCTATCGGCAATAAGCAAAGGAAAGATCGAGAAGCAGGACTGTTCAACAGTTTAGTAGCTAACTGCTGTTATTAGGACCTGTTAGCACGACGAAGAACATGCTAAAAGTGTTCAACATTGGTCGATTCTCTGCCAAATCGTGAAGTAATGATTATAAAAGCAAATGGTAACCATATTTCTTAATAAATAAATTATCTGTCATATCACTGCCGTATATTTTTCAAATAAACATTACTCTTCCATATAAACGTCTTATCTCATCACTGTCCCAATTAATATGCACACTACTGTAGAAAGGGCAAGGAAGGGGAGGGAATAAGAAGGAAACGGAAGGAAGCGCGGGGAGGAGGTAGTAAGAGGAAGATGAGGAAAGGAGGCAATAAGGGGAAGTAGGAGAGGCGGGGAGGGGTGACACAACATACATACAGGGAGGGGTGTTGCTTGTCACAAAGACTCATAACACAACATTTTCCTTTATGGCAATATGCTGCTGCTGCTGCTGCTGCTGTTACTGCTCTTGTTGCTCCTGCTGCTCTAAAGAATCAAACGAACCAAGTTTTATTGGCATAGAGGGAACAATCATTCTCCCCTCACACCTTCCCCTCCCCCATGCCCCTCTCCTCCCCTCGCTAGTTCCTTCATGCCCAGAATAAGAACGTGGAATTCTGTTGTGCCCTGGACAAGTTGTGAGGGATACCTCAGTGCGTTCCTCACAGTAAAGGTATCCACCGAGATATTCCTCACAGCGGATACCTCCACTGTGAGGGATATCCTGACGTATTCCTCACAACGCGGTCCCTGGAATGGAACAGGCGGAGGCTGCTCGAGGCGGCTGTATAACAGACCTGTGTTTCAGTGACTTCCTGGGTCACACCAACAGTCACCAGAACACTGCTGCTCTGACCAACAAACATTCACACCGTTACCACAACATTGATGCTCCGGCCAACATTCACACCGTCACCACAACATTGATTCTCTGACCAACGAACATTCACACTGTCACCACAACATCGATGCTCTAACATTCACACCGTCATCACCACAAAGTTGATGGCCTCAACTAACACTGAAATAATGTTCAACATTCTACTTGATAAATTCCCTATCACAACATGTAAATCACGAGGCTGCACCAGCTGGATTCAACAAAGAAAATAAAAGTGTTGAAGGCCACCAACACTCGCTCCACATACACTGAGAAGTCTCTTTCCGCGTACACATACTTAAAGGTGTATTTCTGTGTGTACCCGCCAATAGTTTGTTAATTACTATTTTAGGGACTAAGGTATTGATAAATTAAGACACATGTGCAACACTCGGGTATCTTTATTGCGGACACGTTTCGCCATATAGTGGCTTCATCGGTCCAGTGTAAAGAAGAATAGTGAAGTTCAGAAGGAGAATGAGGTTAATAGTCCCTCAGTCTGAAGTCGATGTAATTAGTCCATCAGTCTTGGGCTAATTACGTCAGACCATCAACAGTGCAACAGTCATATCCCCACCACCCAGTGCAACAATCATATCATATATTCTCATGTTTAGTCAAAAAAAAAAGTGACATGAAATCTAAAAAAAAAAAAGGTATGGTAATATAAAACTTTTGACTTACTGGAGTCTAACTATACTGCATTAATTTAGGATGAATCGTTCTGTTAAATACATAACAAATGGAAGTTGTTACAGTCAGGTGATGTTGTAGGTCCGCCTGAGTAAGTGCGTTTTCAGGTTATACATAAGTGTCTGACGTGCGAGTATCTGATTCGGTTATTTTCTGATCACAAAACGATCCACTATTTTCTTGAGGCACGATGTAAATGTTGACACTGCAGTAATAACAAGATAGTTCCCAGCAATGTAAACACAAGTGAGACGCTTCCTGCTCTGACATTCAATATCTTAGAACCTGGACACTTCCGGGTCGTGGGAAGATGTCACATTATTATTATCATTATTAGAGTGTGAGCAGGGTAACAATTTATGAAGGAATTCAGGGAAATCAGCAAGCTGGACTTCAGTCCTGGAGGTGGGAAGTACAATGCCTGCACTCGGAAGGAGAGATGCTAATATATTACAGTTTTATAACTGGCGAGTAGGCGCGCCTCTGGCAAGATAGTGATGGAGTGAATGATGATGATGATGAAATGTTTCTTCTTTTTCGGGTCACCTTGCTTTGGTGGGAAACGGCTGATGTGTTAATAAAAAATAACATTTTTTGACTATTATTACATTCATCGGGGAGTGCTAAAGCCGTAAGAGTCATGCAGCGCCTGAGGGGAAATGGAAGGCACTCAGGATCTAGTCAAGAAATCAGAGCACAGGTGCAATTCTTTAGATCAAGAGTCCCTCACCAACATCAAGTAACCTCCCTTAAAGTTGTGATCAAGAGAGGATCAAGCCTTCGACAGTGCTTGCATTGACTGATCCACACGGATCATTTAACGCATCCTTGCTTAAGATTGTGCACAAATGACTACTAAATAGCTGTCGAGTCTGTACATTCAATCACTTGAATTATATAAGGAATTCCTGTTCTGTTTGATGAGAGAGGACTCATTGATGTTTAACTCTTAGCCACTCGTGACTACTCTTAAGATGCATTTCTTGTGACGTTTCCATCAGCAATCATTTATAGGAGAGAAAGAATTGCCTTGTGTGTTGCTTGGTCTCTGACAAGAAGACTCCCACAACCCTTTGGCCACTGCAAAATTAAGATTCTTGTTAAACCACTTGTACTTCTGTAAACACCTAGCAGTCAAAATACAAGAATTTTTTTTATCACACTGGCCGATTCCCACCAAGGCAGGGTGGCCCGAAAAAGAAAAACTTTCACCATCATTCACTCCATCACTGTCTTGCCACAAGGGTGCTTTACACTACAGTTTTTAAACTGCAACATTAACACCCCTCCTTCAGAGTGCAGGCACTGTACTTCCCATCTCCAGGACTCAAGTCCGGCCTGCCGGTTTCCCTGAACCCCTTCATAAATGTTACTTTGCTCACACTCCAACAGCACGTCAAGTATTAAAAACCATTTGTCTCCATTCACTCCTATCAAACACGCTCACGCATGCCTGCTGGAAGTCCAAGCCCCTTGCACACAAAACCTCCTTTACCCCCTCTCTCCAACCTTTCCTAGCCCGACCCCTACCCCGCCTTCCTTCCACTACAGACTGATACACTCTTGAAGTCATTCTGTTTCGCTCCATTCTCTCTACATGTCCGAACCACCTCAACAACCCTTCCTCAGCCCTCTGGACAACAGTTTTGGTAATCCCGCACCTCCTCCTAACTTCCAAACTACGAATTCTCTGCATTATATTCACACCACACATTGCCCTCAGACATGACATCTCCACTGCCTCCAGCCTTCTCCTCGCTGCAACATTCATCACCCATGCCTCACACCCATATAAGAGCGTTGGTAAAACTATACTCTCATACATTCCCCTCTTTGCCTCCAAGGACAAAGTTCTTTGTCTCCACAGACTCCTAAGTGCACCACTCACTCTTTTCCCCTCATCAATTCTGTGATTCACCTCATCTTTCATAGACCCATCCGCTGACACGTCCACTCCCAAATATCTGAATACATTCACCTCCTCCATACTCTCTCCCTCCAATCTGATATTCAATCTTTCATCACCTAATATTTTTGTTATCCTCATAACCTTACTCTTTCCTGTATTCACCTTTAATTTTCTTCTTTTGCACACCCTACCAAATTCATCCACCAATCTCTGCAACTTCTCTTCAGAATCTCCCAAGAGCACAGTGTCATCAGCAAAGAGCAGCTGTGACAACTCCCACTTTGTGTGTGATTCTTTATCTTTTAACTCCACGCCTCTTGCCAAGACCCTCGCATTTACTTCTCTTACAACCCCATCAATAAATATATTAAACAACCACGGTGACATCACACATCCTTGTCTAAGGCCTACTTTTACTGGGAAAAAATTTCCCTCTTTCCTACATACTCTAACTTGAGCCTCACTATCCTCGTAAAAACTCTTCACTGCTTTCAGTAACCTACCTCCTACACCATACACTTGCAACATCTGCCACATTGCCCCCCTATCCACCTTGTCATACGCCTTTTCCAAATCCATAAATGCCACAAAGACCTCTTTAGCCTTATCTAAATACTGTTCACTTATATGTTTCACTGTAAACACCTGGTCCACACACCCCCTACCTTTCCTAAAGCCTCCTTGTTCATCTGCTATCCTATTCTCCGTCTTACTCTTAATTCTTTCAATAATAACTCTACCATACACTTTACCAGGTATACTCAGCAGACTTATCCCCCTATAATTTTTGCACTCTCTTTTATCCCCTTTGCCTTTATACAAAGGAACTATGCATGCTCTCTGCCAATCCCGAAGTACCTTACCCTCTTCCATACATTTATTAAATAATTGCACCAACCACTCCAGAACTATATCCCCACCTGCTTTTAACATTTCTATCTTTATCCCATCAATCCCGGCTGCCTTACCCCCTTTCATTTTACCTACTGCCTCACGAACTTCCCCCACACTCACAACTGGCTCTTCCTCACTCCTACAAGATGTTATTCCTCCTTGTCCTATACACGAAATCACAGCTTCCCTATCTTCATCAACATTTAACAATTCCTCAAAATATTCCCTCCATCTTCCCAATACCTCTAACTCTCCATTTAATAACTCTCCTCTCCTATTTTTAACTGACAAACCCATTTGTTCTCTAGGCTTTCTTAACTTGTTAATCTCACTCCAAAACTTTTTCTTATTTTCAACAAAATTTGTTGATAAAAATCTCACCCACTCTCTCATTTGCTCTCTTTTTACATTGCTTCACCACTCTCTTAACCTCTCTCTTTTTCTCCATATACTCTTCCCTCCTTGCATCACTTCTACTTTCTAAAAACTTCTCATATGCTAACTTTTTCTCCCTTACCACTCTCTTTACATCATCATTCCACCAATCGCTCCTCTTCCCTCCCGCACCCACTTTCCTGTAACCACAAACTTCTGCTGAACACTCTAACACTACATTTTTAAACCTACCCCATACCTCTTCGACCCCATTGCCTATGCTCTCATTAGCCCATCTATCCTCCAATAGCTGTTTATATCTTACCCTAACTGCCTCCTCTTTTAGTTTATAAACCTTCACCTCTCTCTTCCCTGATACTTCTATTCTCCTTGTATCCCATCTACCTTTTACTCTCAGTGTAGCTACAACTAGAAAGTGATCTGATATATCTGTGGCCCCTCTATAAACATGTACATCCTGAAGTCTACTCAACAGTCCTTTATCTACCAATACATAATCCAACAAACTACTGTCATTTCGTCCTACATCATATCTTGTATACTTATTTATCCTCTTTTTCTTAAAATATGTATTACCTATAACTAAACCCCTTTCTATACAAAGTTCAATCAAATGGCTCCCATTATCATTTACACCTGGCACCCCAAACTTACCTACCACACCCTCTCTAAAAGTTTCTCCTACTTTAGCATTCAGGTCCCCTACTACAATTACTCTCTCACTTGGTTTAAAGGCTCCTATGCATTCACTTAACATCTCCCAAAATCTCTCTCTCTCCTCTGCATTCCTCTCTTCTCCAGGTGCATACACGCTTATTATGACCCACTTCTCGCATCCAACCTTTACTTTAATCCACATAATTCTTGAATTTACACATTCATATTCTCTTTTCTCCTTCCATAACTGATCATTCAACATTACTGCTACCCCTTCCTTTGCTCTAACTCTCTCAGATACTCCAGATTTAATCCCATTTATTTCCCCCCACTGAAACTCCCCTACCCCTACAAGAATAACACCATGATTGTAAATAATACGTGGATAACAGATAAGCTACTATTATACAAGTCAAATACTGACAGAGCAAGAAGACTTGTGAAATAAGAAGACTACGGTTGCTGCAGTTTTGTTAATCTAGAGTCTGTGATGCATTTTTTAACTGATTGAAAATATTACAATGGAGTAGTGTGCCTGGGGTAGCCTGCACATGCATGTCAAACCTGGGACGGACCAGTGTGGCCACACTACCCTCAGCTGAGTTAATTACCAATTTATTTAGGTACCCCAGCTACATATTTTTCAATGATAAACGCGAAACAGCAATGAAAGATAATACAAACTTGTTAACTGAAATTAATCTTTAACTTGTAAATATAAACGACTGTGATACACAAATAACCCGCACATAGAGAGAGGAGCTTACGACGATGTTTCGGTCCGACTTGGACCATTTACAAAGTCACACTGTAATCTTTGCTAAGGGCTTTCTTACAGTGGACTGGGTGTGTTTCCTGACACCTGGGCAGATTATATGCTAACTTCAAGAAGAATTCATGTGTGCTGCCCCCACTTGAAGGATTCACCAGACATCAAATCGGCCTGTCGTCAATGAAGGTCAGATAAAAGGACGCAAGTGCAACTAGTGCGACATTTTGTTGTGAACAAAACGTTTCGCTCTCCACGAGTTTTGTTAAGCCGAAACGTTGCCACAATAAAATGTCGCATTAGTTGCACTTGTGTCCTTTACTTAACAATGTCGGTAATTTTACCAACATTATTACACATCAATGAAGGCTGCAGCTACTGTTAAACATGAGTTGTATCAGCTAGCTTACGTCCCCCATCCTCAGTCCAGTCGTTCCCCTCCCTGCCATCTCTCACCCACCCATTCCTCCCTCCCACATTAAAAATGCACCTGTCTCTTGTAAACTCGTTTCGTAATTATACAGGAAACGAGAATTTAACTCTCCACCTTCGGCCAGTTGTTAGTGTACAGTTAAGACATCCATCACTGTCAGTATATGTGTTTACCTGCAGTCTTCTCCACACATTAGTATTTACCTGCAGTGTTCTCCACGCACTTGTATTCACCTGCAGTGTTCTCCACGCACTTGTATTCACCTGCAGTGTTCTCCACGCACTTGTATTCACCTGCAGTGTTCTCCACGCACTTGTATTCACCTGCAGTGTTCTCCACGCACTTGTATTCACCTGCAGTGTTCTCCACGCACTTGTATTCACCTGCAGTGTTCTCCACACACTTGTATTCACCTGCAGTGTTCTCCACGCACTTGTATTCACCTGCAGTGTTCTCCACGCACTTGTATTCACCTGCAGTGTTCTCCACACATTAGTATTTACCTGCAGTGTTCTCCACGCACTTGTATTCACCTGCAGTGTTCTCCACGCACTTGTATTCACCTGCAGTGTTCTCCACGCACTTGTATTCACCTGCAGTGTTCTCCACGCACTTGTATTCACCTGCAGTGTTCTCCACACACTTGTATTCACATGCAGTGTTCTCCACGCACTTGTATTCACCTGCAGTGTTCTCCACGCACTTGTATTCACCTGCAGTGTTCTCCACACACTTGTATTCACCTGCAGTGTTCTCCACGCACTTGTATTCACCTGCAGTGTTCTCCACGCACTAGTATTCACCTGCAGTGTTCTCCACGCACTTGTATTCACCTGCAGTGTTCTCCACGCACTTGTATTCACCTGCAGTGTTCTCCACACACTTGTATTCACCTGCAGTGTTCTCCACACATTAGGATTTACCTGCAGTGTTCTCCACACACTTGTATTCACCTGCAGTGTTCTCCACGCACTTGTATTTACCTGCAGTGTTCTCCACACACTTGTATTCACCTGCAGTGTTCTCCACGCACTTGTATTCACCTGCAGTGTTCTCCACACGCTTGTATTCACCTGCAGTGTTCTCCACACACTTGTATTCACCTGCAGTGTTCTCCACAAACTTGTATTCACCTGCAGTGCTCTTCACACACTTGTATTCACCTGCAGTGTTCTCCACACACTTGTATTCACCTGCAGTGCTCTCCACACACACTTGTATTCACCTGCAGTGTTCTCCACACACTTGTAATCATCTGCAGTGTTCTCCACACACTTGTATTCACCTGCAGTGTTCTCCACACACTTGTATTCACCTGCAGTGTTCTCCACACGCTTGTATTCACCTGCAGTGTTCTCTACACACTTGTATTCACCTGCAGTGTTCTCCACACACTTGTATTCACCTGCAGTGCTCTCCACACACTTGTATTCACCTGCAGTGCTCTCCACACACACTTGTATTCACCTGCAGTGCTCTCCACACACACTTGTATTCACCTGCAGTGCTCTCCACACACACTTGTATTCACCTGCAGTGCTCTCCACACACACTTCTATTCACCTGCAGTGTTCTCCACGCACTTGTATTCACCTGCAGTGTTCTCCACACACTTGTATTCACCTGCAGTGTTCTCCACACACTTGTATTCACCTGCAGTGCTCTCCACACACTTGTATTCACCTGCAGTGCTCTCCACACACTTGTATTCACCTGCAGTGCTCTCCACACACACTTGTATTCACCTGCAGTGCTCTCCACACACACTTGTATTCACCTGCAGTGTTCTCCACACACACTTGTATTCACCTGCAGTGTTCTCCACACACACTTGTATTCACCTGCAGTGCTCTCCCCACACACTTGTATTCACCTGCACTGTTCTCCACACACTTGTATTCACCTGCAGTGTTCTCCACGCACTTGTTTTCACCTGCAGTGTTCTCCACGCACTTGTATTCACCTGCAGTGTTCTCCACACATTTGTATTCACCTGCAGTGTTCTCCACACACTTGTATTCACATGCAGTGTTCTCCACACACTTGTATTCACCTGCAGTATTCTCCACACACTTGTATTCACCTGCAGTGTTCTCCACACACTTGTATTCACCTGCAGTGCTCTCCACACACACTTGTATTCACCTGCAGTGCTCTCCACACACACTTGTATTCACCTGCAGTGCTCTCCACACACTTGTATTCACCTGCAGTGCTCTCCACACACTTGTATTCACCTGCAGTGCTCTCCACACACTTGTATTCACCTGCAGTGTTCTCCACACACATGTATTCACCTGCAGTGTTCTCCACACACTTGTATTCACCTGCAGTGTTCTCCACACACTTGTATTCACCTGCAGTGTTCTCCACACACTTGTATTCACCTGCAGTGTTCTCCACACACTTGTATTCACCTGCAGTGTTCTCCACACACTTGTATTCACCTGCAGTGTTCTCCACACACTTGTATTCACCTGCAGTGTTCTCCACACACTTGTATTCACCTGCAGTGTTCTCCACACACTTGTATTCACCTGCAGTGTTCTCCACACACTTGTATTCACCTGCAGTGTTCTCCACGTATTCACCTGCAGTGTTCTCCACACACTTGTATTCACCTGCAGTGCTCTCTACACACCTGTATTCATCTGCAGTGTTCTCTACACACCTATATTCACCTGCAGTGGAGGATAGTTTAAGTTTAAGTTTAATATGCACCCCATACCCATCCTTTGGGCGGTAGTCAAAAGATTACAGAGGTACATAATGGGTCCAGGGACTGGGCCTCAAAGTTTTGATAGCTGAGCAAGTTACAGAGGTAATGAATTCACAATTTACAAAGGTAATAAACTCACAATTTACAAAGGTAATGAACTCCAGGTAGGTCTAGTCACAATCATGACAAGTTACAAAGGTATTTACAGATTACAGAGGTACACAATGGGTCCAGGGACCGGGCTCCAAAGTTTTGATGGCTGAACTAGGTACAAGGTAATGAACTCACAAGTTACAAAGGTAATGAACTCACAAGTTACAAAGGTAATGAATACTGTAAGAATGGTTACTTACGTTTATACATGGCTGCAATCATGAACAAATTTTAGAGTAATGAGCAATTCACACTTCCACACCCGGTCACAACTGTAGTGAGTTATTGGTGCAAATGTTGATTGCTGAGTCTCTCTCTCACACACACACACACACACACACACACACATACAAATTCATACACACACACACATAAACACACACACACACACACACACACACACACACACACACACACACACACACAAACTCATACACACACACGCACACACACTCATACACACACACACACACACTCATACACACACACACACTCACACACACACACACACACACACACACACACACACACACACACATGCACATATGTGGTAATGCTTTATTTACAGCTAGCAAAGTCAGGGTATTTCTCCAGAATGGTCTGTAATATACCACTGTGGATAAAATACTTAGCCATTTCTTGAACACTTCTGAGTGAGTTGTTTCTAAATTCATTAATTTTATCACACTCCAGTACATAATGACGCAAGGTGTGACAATAATCCATCTGGCAAAGTTTACATTTCGTTTGGTCTACATCTGGTGGTGGTGATTTAACCTGCCAAAGATACTTGTAACCCAGCCGGAGCCGGGCGGTAGTGACATCCAAGAGTGGAGGAGCAGACAGGAATAGCAGGAAAGGCACTGCAATGAATCATGGAATACATGACAGGAAGGAAACGAGTGATGGTACGTGACGAGGTGTCAGAGTGGGTGCATATGTCGAGTGGGGTTCCACAAGGGTCAGTCCTAGGTCCGGTGATGTTGCTTGTATATGTGAATGACATGACGACATGTTCGCAGACGATGTGAAGCTAGTGAGAATACAAGCGGGAGAGGATCGGGAAAGATTACAAAGGGATCCGGACAGGCTGCAAGCCTGGCCCGATAAATGGCTCCTGGAGTTTAACCCCAACAAGAGCAAAGTCGTGAAGTTTGGGGAAGGACAAAATAAAAAAAAAAGTAGACGGAGTATAGGCTCGAGGGTCAAAGACGGCAAACTTCACTCAAGGAAAAGGATCTTGGGGTAAGCATCATACCGAGGGCATCCCCTGAGGTGCAAATCAACCATATAACTGCTGCTGCACATGGCGACTGACAAACCTAAGAATAGCGTTTCGTCATTAAGTAAGGAATTATTCACGACACTGTATACCGTGTACATCAGGCCCATATTGGGGTAATCCGCACCAGTATGGAACCCACACTTAGTCAAGCACATCAAGAAATTAGAGAAAGTGCAACAGTTTGCAACAAGACTAGTCTCTGAGTTAAGAAGGTATGTCCCATGAGGAGAGGTTAAGGGAACCCAACCTGATGACATTGAAGGACAGGAGGTATAGGGGGACATGATAACGACATACAAAATACTGAAGAGGAATTGGTATAGGGGGACACGATAACGACATATAAAATACTGAAGAGTAAAAGGACACAAGTGCAACTAATGCGACATTTTATTGTGGCAACGTTTCGCTCTCCAGGAGCTTTATCAAGCCATTACAAACAATACATGGACACAGAGGGTATATATAGGCACAGAGTGAGGTGCAATACTAGTGGTAGTAGTAGTAGTAGTAGTAGCAGTAGTAGTGACAAAAGTTGTAGTAGTAGTAGTAATACAATATGGTAGAGCAATTAATTCGTACATGAGTAAAAGGATATAAAGGCTATTACTTGGGTAACATAAAAATAGGTTGGACAAATATAAACTGGATAGATGCAGCCTGTTTCAATGTTCACTCTCTGTAATGTGCATTGTGTAGTATAACAGGAGAGACTATGTGATGGCAGGGTTTACTGTTTTCAGGAGGATTCCTGCTAAGACTTCAGAGATGGTGAAGCTGCCGTTGTTTTGTTTAATTGTATTCGAAACAGCGATCAGTGCTGATTCGAGGCACTTGCGTCTGCGGAAATTAGTTTCTTTGATCACTAATTGGGCGTCCCTGAATTTCATGAGATGATTGGTGGAATTTCGGTGTTGTACACAGGCCTTGTCAAGATACCAAGACCAAAAGAGGCATCATCATCGGGTTTTTCCTAAGAGCATAATACCGAATTTGTAGTCCTGAGTTTCTTGACGAGGAATGCACATACATTCACTAAACATTCACTGAGTTACATTTTCCTTCCTTTTTCATCAAAGACTGCAAGAAAAGAGCTCTTCAGATCATTAATTCTCCACGCACCAACACCACTCCCAACAAAGTTATAATTCTTCCCATCAGCCAGGTTGCACTGAACGTTTCTAAAGTACTTTCACAAGCTAACACCAGAGTCGCCACCGCTTCTAGCACTTCAATAAAGGATTTAACCAGGACAAAATCAGAGCACCACGAACCAGTCAACGCAGGAGATTACACTATACCCTGTGGAGGCTGTGACAAGATTTACGTAGGTGAAACAGCGAGAAACCTTGACACCCGCCTCAATGAACACATTTACGCATGTAGGAACGATAACCTGAACAACGCCTGTGCACAACACCGAAATTCCACCAATCATCTCATGAAATTCAGGGACGCCCAATTAGTGATCAAAGAAACTAATTTCCGCAGACGCAAGTGCCTCGAATCAGCACTGATCGCTGTTTCGAATACAATTAAACAAAACAACGGCAGCTTCACCATCTCTGAAGTCTTAGCAGGAATCCTCCTGAAAACAGTAAACCCTGCCATCACATAATCTCTCCTGTTATACTACACAATGCACATTACAGAGAGTGAACATTGAAACAGGCTG
Source organism: Cherax quadricarinatus (assembly GCF_038502225.1). Classification (NCBI taxonomy): domain Eukaryota; kingdom Metazoa; phylum Arthropoda; class Malacostraca; order Decapoda; family Parastacidae; genus Cherax; species Cherax quadricarinatus. Next base: position 22,369,379 of record NC_091312.1, read on the forward strand.
CATCTATCCAGTTTATATTTGTCCAACCTATTTTTATGTTACCCAAGTAATAGCCTTTATATCCTTTTACTCATGTACGAATTAATTGCTCTACCATACTGTATTACTACTACTACTACAACTTTTGTCACTACTACTACTACTACTACCACTAGTATTGCACCTCACTCTGTGCCTATATATACCCTCTGTGTCCATGTATTGTTTGTAATGGCTTGATAAAGCTCCTGGAGAGCGAAACGTTGCCACAATAAAATGTCACATTAGTTGCACTTGTGTCCTTTTACTTTACATATTGTCGGTAATTCTACCAACTTTGTTACTGAAGATGAATTGACAAGATGAACAGGGGGCAGAATGTTTCAGAAAAGGGGCACAGCAACAAGTGGACATAACTGGAAGTTGAAAACTCAGCTGAGTCAAAGGGATGTTATGAAGCAGAACAATCTGGAGAGCCTATAGTGACCAGTGAAGAGGCGGGGCCAGGAACCATGATTAGGTGAGCAAGCGCGGGCGCGCGCGCGAACACACACACACACACACACACACACACACACACACACACACACACACACACACACACACACACACACACACACACACACACAGGGATAACAAGGAAGGCACTACAATGGATCAGGGAATGCTTGTCAGGAAGACAGCAGCGAGTCATGGTACGTGGCGAGGTGTCAGGGTGGGCACCTGTGACCAGCGGGGTCCCACAGGGGTCAGTCCTAGGACCAGTGCTGTTTCTGGTATTTGTGAAAGACATGACAGAAGGAATAGACTCCAAAGTGTCCCTGTTTGCAGATGACGTGAAGTCGATGAGAAGAATTCATTCGATCGAAGACCAGGCAGAACTACAAAGGGATCTGGACAGGCTGCAGACCTGGTCCAGCAATTGGCTCCTGGAGTTTAACCCCACAAAGTGCAAAGTCATGAAGACTGGGGAAGGGCAAAGAAGACCGCAGACGGAGTACAGTCTAGGGGGCCAGAGACTACAAACCTCACTCAAGGAAAAAGATCTTGAGGTGAGTATAACGCCAGGCACATCTCCTGAAGCGCACATCACATCAACCAAGTAACTGCTGCAGCATATGGGCGCCTAGCAAACCTCAGAACAGCATTCCGACATCTTAATAAGGAATCGTTCAGGACCCTGTACACCGTGTACGTTAGGCCCATATTGGAGTATGCGGCACCAGTCTGCAACCCACACCTAGCCAAGCACGTAAAGAAACTAGAGAAAGTGCAAAGGTTTGCAACAAGACTAGTTCCAGAGGTAAGAGGTATGTCCTACGAGGAGAGGTTAAGGGAAATCAACCTGATGACACTGGAGGACAGGAGGGATAGGGGGACATGATAACGACATACAAAATACTGAGAGGCATTGACAAGGTGCACAAAGACAGGATGTTCCAGAGATGGGACACAGCAACAAGGGGACACAGTTGGAAGTTGAAGACATAGATGAATCACGGGGATGTCAGGAAGTATTTCTTCAGCCACAGAGTAGTCAGGAAGTGGAATAGTTAGGGAAGCGATGTAGTGGAGGCAGGATCCATACATAGCTTTAAGCAGAGGTATGATAAAGCTCACGGTTCAGGGAGAGTGACCTAGTAGCGACCAGTAAAGAGGCGGGGCCAGGAGCTTGGACTCGACCCCTGCAACCTCAACTAGGTGAGTACAATTAGGCGAGTACAACTAGGTGAGTACACACACAAGCTCTGGTTTTGTTTTTTAAGCAAAATGAAGTATTTCCGCTGTGTGTGGTAGTGATGAAGGAAACAGTGTAAGACGGAAATACAGGAGGAGACTGGGAGTGACCAAGGAAGAACTAGAGATGCCAGGAGTGACCAAGTACCAGGGGATAGTTGCATATTGATGGTATCGTCAACCGACAAGCACTGATGATTAAGACACCTGGGCAATACGTGGCTATCTTTGTTGAGGAGAAGTTTCGCCAACCATTGTCTTTATCCAATACAGAGAATAATACCGGAGATGGTGGAAGACGTGTAATAGTTTGAGGTGATCAGTCCATCAGGTGATGTGCAGGTCATCATAACTGACTTCCGCTAGTGGGCTTTACCCAGATCAGTGGCTTTTAGCTTTACCCAGGAGACCAGTCGCTTTACCAGAGAGAGAGAGAGAAAGGAGGAGGAGGATCGCTGGTCAAGCCGTGGGTCAGTGACCGCTGTAGCCCAGGTCGTCATGTGTGAGGGAGGCGGCAGTGGTACACCTGATGCTGCTCTCCACAACACCTCACACTTCATCACTTTTTTTCAACAAACTTGGGCACATCATGAGGATGCTGCCACCTTGTGTTACATGTCACTTAAGATAGGAGTTATACAGAAAGAACACCCGTACCGTGTGGCTACACTAAACTATATAATATTGTGGGTGTTTTCACACTGCGTTGACTGCCCTATACTGTGTAAGAGTTACTAATGGGAAGCAAAGCCAGTTATATTTCTGTCCTACGCCATCACACAGGATGGGTTGCTTACATAAAGTAATTAAATCTGTCAGCCTGAGCTGGGAGACTGTTTATTAGGTACGGTAGCTTCAGAGGTGTCGAGGTAGGAGGAGGGGTGGGGGTTATGCTGCATAAATGGGGAGGGGGACAAGGAGGGGTTGCTGGTAGGGGTAGAGAGAAGAGCAGCGTGTCCTCTTCTCCCCATCCTTCCCCCTTCCCTAGTCTTGAGGGAGTTTTATATCAAGTGTCGTTACCTGGGAGAGACGGTTCCTAGACAGCTCATTAGTGTCACAACAGAACACCCCATCACGTCTCTCTCCGCTTCCTAAGTTCAAGAAAATAAATAAGGAGCAAAAGCGAGATTCAAATCATTTGCTAATATCAAGATGCAATGATTTTCATGGTGCCTTGTGGCGTACATGTACACCTTGGCGTGCTGTCCCACATGTAAACACTGACCACATCTGTGGTGTACACGGTAGTACACCACGGGTGTGATGTACCACCATGTACATCATTTCCAATTTTTAAAGGAAAAAGATCCTTTTGTTGACTTCCAGATATCCTCATTTTATGGTGTAATGAAACATGCATCTGTGCAATTTAGGTCTCAACATTCTGCACGTCATATGCAGACATGGTCGATGCTTTGCTTGGTCTGCTTCGTGCAAGATCCCCTGGTACGTTGCTTAAAACAAAATGAATATGCACTTTTAACCGCCATATTACACTGCATAAATGTCCAGCCTGAACATTAATCATGTAGCTGTACCTTTCATGCTGGGTGTATTCTCAGTACAACTCAATAGAAATTCCTTTGGAAGGTTTGCAATGGACCTGACATTAGAAGAGCAACAAAACACACACACAATAACACCAACACATTTAAGAGTCAAAAGTTAACGACAACGTTGTTTGTTTACTCCCATGCACGCTGTGTCGTAAATAAAAATATATGCAGAACTTGCAGAAATTTCACTAATATGTATAAGAACATAAGAAAGCAGGAGCACTACAGCAGGCCTGTCAGCCCATACTAGGCAGGTCCTTCACAATCCATCCCACTAACAGAATACGCCCAACTCAATTTTCAATTCTACCAACAAGCTTTAATAATTCTATTTACTCATGTGTAAGTCCCACTCAAATCCAACCTCTCTCTCTCATGTATTTATCCAACCTAAATTTGAAACTACCCAAGGTCTTAGCCTCAATAACCCTACTAGGCAGATTGTTCCACTCATCAGCTACCCTATTTCCAAACCAATACTTTCCTATATCCTTTCTAAATCTAAACTTGTCTAATTTGAATCCATTATTTCGGGTTCTCTCGACGAAACAACAGTTAATGTAGCTATCGTAGAATAAGGTCATTATAAAGGGTGGTGCTTCAAAACAAACAAACACACACACACACACACACACACACACACACACACACACACACACGCACGCACGCACGCACGCACGCAAAAAAAAGAGGAGGGTAGACTGCATTTTCTTGGACTGCAAGAAGGCCTTCGACACAGTTCCTCACAAGAGATTACTGCAAAAGCTAGAGGATCAGGCACGTTTAACAGGAAGGGCACTGCAATGAATCAGAGAATACCTGACAAGGAGGCAACAACGAGTCATGGTATGTGGTGAGGTGTCAGAATGGGCGCCCGTGACGAGCGGGCTTCCACAGGGGTCAGTCCTAGAACCAGTGCTATTTTTGGTATATGTGAATGACGTTACGAAAGGGATAGATTGAGAAGTGTCCTTGTATGCAGATGTTGTGAAGTTAATGAGGAGAATTAAATCGGATGAGGATAAGGCAGGACTACAAAGAGACCTGGACAGGATGGAAGCTTGGTCCAGCAACTGGCTCCTCGAATTTAATCAACCCAGAAGCAAAGTCGTGAAGATCGAGGAAGGGCAAAGAAGACTGCAGACAGAGTATAGGCTAGGTGGCCAAAGACTGCAAACCTCACTCAAGAAAAAGGATCTTGGGGTAAGTATAATACCGAGCACATCTCCTGAGGCGAACATCAACCAGAAAACTGCTGCAGCATATGGGTACCTGGCAAACCTGAGTATAGCGTTCCGATACCTCAGTAAGGAATCGCTCAAGACTGTACACCGTGTACGTCAGGTCCATATTGGAGTATGCAGCACCGGTTTAGAACCCACACCTGGTCAAGCACGTCAAGAAATTAAAAAGTGCAAAGGTTTGCAACAAGGCTAGTTCCAAAGCTAAGGGGAATGTCCTACGAAGAAAGGTTAAGGGAACTCGGCCTGACGACACTGGATGACAGGAGGGTTAGGGGAGACATGATAACGACATGTTGTACAAGAATGGTATACAATACCAACAAGATGAAATTGAGACACATGTGCAGCATCTGGGTATCTTTATTGTAGACGTTTCGCCATCCAGTGGCTTTATCAACACAAATTCCTGGAATTTGTATTGATAAAGCCACTGGATGTTGCCCATGTGTCTCAATTTCATCATGATAACGACATACAAAATACTGCGAGGAATTGACAAGGTGGACAGAGACAGGATGTTCCAGGGATGGGACAAAGAAACAAGGATCACAATTGGAAGTTGAAGACTCTGATGAGTGAAAGAGATGTTAGAAAGTATTTCTTTAGTCACAGAGTTGTCAGGAGGTGGAATAGTCTGGCAAGTAACGTAATGGAGGCAGGGACCATACATAATTTTAAGACGAGGTGTGATAAAGCTCATGAAGGAGGGAGAGGACCTAGTAGCGATCAGTGAAGAGGCGGGGCCAGGAGCTGTGTCTCGATCCCTGTAACCACAAATAGGTGAGTACACACACACACACACACACACACACACACACACACACATACACACACACACACACACACACACACACACACACACACAACCTATCACACCATCCCAACACACCCTACAATCCATACCCACAGCCTCCACCCAACACCAAGCCATAGAACCCCACAGTATGCCACCAGGTCTCCCACCCTCACAGGCCCCCCAAACCACAGTGTTGGAAAGGAAACTGAAGGTATGGTACACAAACGCTGATGGAATAACAAATAAGTGGGAGGAGTGGCAAGAAAGAGTCAAAGAAGCATCACCGGACATCATAGCTCTCACAGAAACCAAGCTTACAGGTATGATAACAGATGCCATCTTTCCAACGGGATACCAAATCCTGAGGAAAGACAGAGGGAACAGGGGGGGTGGAGGAGTGGCGTTGCTGATCAAAAATCGCTGGAATTTTGATGAGCTGGAGAGAGAAGATAGCGGAGAAGAAAGTGATTACATAGTGGGAACACTTCACTCTGGAGGTCCCAAGGTGGTAATAGCAGTGATGTATAACCCACCACAGAACAGCAGGAGGCCAAGGCAAGAGTACGACGAGAGCAATAGAGCGATGGTTGACACACTAGCTAGAGTGGCCAGAAGAGCTCATGCATGCAGGGCAAAGCTCCTGATCATGGGTGACTTTAACCACAAGGAGATAGATTGGGAGAACTTGGACCCACATGGGGGCCAAGATACTTGGAGGGCTAAGATGATGGAGGTGGTACTGGAGAACTTCATGTACCAACACGTAAGGGACACTACAAGAGAGAGAGGAGAGGATGAACCAGCAAGGCTGGACTTAGTATTCACCTTCAGTAGTGCAGATATCGAGGACATCACATATGAAAGACCCCTTGGGGCCAGTGACCATGTGGTTGTAAGCTTCGAATACACAGTAGAGCTACAAGTGGAGGGAGAAGCAGGAAGGCCAGGACGAATGAAGCCAAACTACAAGAAAGGGGACTACACAGGAATGAGGAACTACCTGAACGGGGTTCAGTGGGACAGAGAACTGGCAGGGAAACCAGTTAATGAGATGATGGAATATGTAGCAATAAAATGCAAGGAGGCTGAGGAGAGGTTTGTACCCAAGGGTAACAGGAGTAATGAAAAAGCCAGGATGAGCCCATGGTTTACCCAAAGGTGCAGGGAGGCAAAAACCAAGTGTGCTAGGGAATGGAAGAAATATAGAAGGCAAAGGACCCAGGAGAATAAGGAGAACAGTCGTAGAGCCAGAAATGAATATGCACAGATAAGAAGGGAGGCCCAAAGACAATATGAAAATGACATAGCAGCGAAAGCCAAATCTGACCCGAAACTGTTGTACAGCCACATCAGGAGGAAAACAACAGTCAAGGACCAGGTAATCAGGCTAAGGAAGGAAGGAGGAGAGACAACAGGAAATGACCGGGAAGTATGTGAAGAACTCAACAAGAGATTCAAAGAAGTGTTCACAGAGGAGACAGAAGGGACTCCAGAAAGACGGAGAGGTGGGGCACACCACCAAGTGCTGGACACAGTGCACACAACCGAGGAAGAAGTGAAGAGGCTTCTGAGTGAGCTAGATACCTCAAAGGCAATGGGGCCAGATAACATCTCCCCATGGGTATTGAGAGAGGGAGCAGAGGCGCTATGTGTACCCCTAACAACAATATTCAATACATCTATCGAAACAGGGAGATTGCCTGAGGCATGGAAGACAGCAAATGTAGTCCCAATCTTTAAAAAAGGAGACAGACATGAAGCATTAAACTACAGACCAGTGTCACTGACATGTATAGTATGCAAAATCATGGAGAAGATTATCAGGAGAAGAGTGGTGGAACACCTAGAAAGGAATGATCTCATCAACAGCAGCCAGCATGGTTTCAGGGACGGGAAATCCTGTGTCACAAACCTACTGGAGTTCTATGACATGGTGACAGCAGTAAGACAAGAGAGAGAGGGGTGGGTGGATTGCATTTTCTTGGACTGCAAGAAGGCGTTTGACACAGTTCCACACAAGAGATTGGTGCAAAAACTGGAGGACCAAGCAGGGATAACAGGGAAGGCACTACAATGGATCAGGGAATACTTGTCAGGAAGACAGCAGCGAGTCATGGTACGTGGCGAGGTGTCAGAGTGGGCACCTGTGACCAGCGGGGTCCCGCAGGGGTCAGTCCTAGGACCAGTGCTGTTTCTGGTATTTGTGAACGACATGACGGAAGGAATAGACTCTGAGGTGTCCCTGTTTGCAGATGACGTGAAGTTGATGAGAAGAATACACTCGATCGAAGACCAGGCAGAACTACAAAGGGATCTGGACAGGCTGCAGAACTGGTCCAGCAATTGGCTCCTGGAGTTCAATCCCACCAAGTGCAAAGTCATGAAGATTGGGGAAGGGCAAAGAAGGCCGCAAACGGAGTACAGTCTAGGGGGTCAGAGACTACAAACCTCACTCAAGGAAAAAGATCTTGGGGTGAGTATAACACCAGGCACATCTCCTGAAGCGCACATCAACCAAATAACTGCTGCAGCATATGGGCGCCTAGCAAACCTCAGAACAGCATTCCGACATCTTAATAAGGAATCGTTCAGGACCCTGTACACCGTATACGTTAGGCCCATATTGGAGTATGCGGCACCAGTTTGGAACCCACACCTAGCCAAGCACGTAAAGAAACTAGAGAAAGTGCAAAGGTTTGCAACAAGACTAGTCCCAGAGCTAAGAGGTATGTCCTACGAGGAGAGGTTAAGGGAAATCAACCTGACGACACTGGAGGACAGGAGAGATAGGGGGGACATGATAACGACATACAAAATACTGAGAGGAATTGACAAGGTGGACAAAAACAGGATGTTCCAGAGATTGGACACAGTAACAAGGGGACACAGTTGGAAGCTAAAGACACAGATGAATCACAGGGATGTTAGGAAGTATTTCTTCAGCCACAGAGTAGTCAGTAAGTGGAATAGTTTGGGAAGCGATGTAGTGGAGGCAGGATCCATACATAGCTTTAAGCAGAGGTACGATAAAGCTCACGGCTCAGGGAGAGTGACCTAGTAGCGATCAGTGAAGAGGCGGGGCCAGGAGCTCGGACTCGACCCCCGCAACCTCAACTAGGTGAGTACACACACACGCACGCACGCCTTCTGAAGAAGCATCATTAACACCCTGCCGCCAAATATCATTCATTATACTGGTGGCATGTGGTGTTTGCAGCAGTTGTTTGCCCACAGGGAGGAAGATGAAGTCACTGCCTCCTTCATCGACTCGTACAAGCAGCATCTGTCTCTCAACAAGCACTCCTGATGTCGCGTCTGCATCCCTTGTCCAGACACAGGTGAGAGTACACATGCATGCATACCTACATACACACTCGACCTCTGCAATCATAAGTAGGCGAGTACACACACACACATACAGAAAAAAGTCATAATATAACCTGGATGTGTTATCTTGGTGATACATAACAGCAGAAGTGTTCAGCCAGAGCCTCACACAAAATGAATTAGTTAACATATTTTGGACTGCTCTGTTCACCAAAATTAATACAATGTGTAAATATTAAATTTTACAGTAAAATTCAATTAGCATGCTAAACTAACCTTGTGAACACTGACGCAGTGTGACTTAAGCTTAGCTAACCTTGTTAATACTGACAGTGTGACTTAGGCTTAGCTAACTTTTCTAAGTTGAGTCTGCTTTATTTAATATTAATTAAATATATTAATTTTCTGAAGCGCTGATTGATTTTGGCAGAGTTATTGCAACAACAAATGTACGCAGTTTGTCTGACAACACCATCGTTGTGCAGTGACCAAGTAGGTAACTTGTACATTAAAAGAACTTTATATATAAGGAAATCAGCTTCCAGTGCCGGAGTGCAGTGAACACACAGCTCTGACTGAAACACCAGTCGTGGAGAAAACTTTAATTAGCTACTGAAACACAATAATGCAGACACGCTACACACACACTACATACACACACACACTACACACACACACACACACACTACACACACACACTACACACACACACTACACACACACACACACTACACACACACACTACACACACACACACACACACACACACACACACACACACACACACACACACACACACAGGCCTAGTGTCTAATCGACATGTGCCTAGGACAAAATGGTAACTAACACACACACACACACACACAGGCCTAGTGTCTAATCGACATGTGCCTAGGACAAAATGGTAACTAACACACACACACACACACACACACACACACCACACACCACACACACCACACACACCACACACACACCACACACACACACACACACACACACCATACACAGGCCTAGTGTCTAATCGACACGTGCCTAGGACAAAATGGTAACTAACACACACACACACACACACACACAGGCCTAGTGTCTAATCGACATGTGCCTAGGACAAAATGGTAACTAACACACACACACACACATACACATACAACAGGCCTAGTGTCTAATCGACATGTGCCTAGGACAAAATGGTAACTAACAGCAGTGGCTGTAACACAACATTCTCACTTGTCCTCACATCCGACACGGATGCAAGGCCATCTCATCTTCAAGGTGAAGGGCTCTTGATCCAAGGAATTTGAGTTGCCTTACCCTACCTGACCTCCCAATCCCCAGGCACTGTACAACCCATAAGGATTTAGCGCTTCGTCGTAAATATATATATAAAAAATGACGAACCATCAACGTTAATGGCCGTCAGCGCTCAGACTTGACACTGTTGATTCAGCTTCAGTGTTCAGGGGTGACCACGTGGCACGGCTGGCACCCTCCTACCCAGCGCCATGCCAGCAGCGTGAGTGCCAGAGTGCCAGAACTGCTGCCATAAGCGTGATTGCCAACAGTGCTCCACGCTAAGTCACTGAGCACACAGCGTCCAAGACTTTTCAACATCTCATCAGACGAACAATTAAGAAAAGATCTCTTTACTATCTTCAAAGAGGAGCTTTACGGGTTCCTTAAAGAAGTTTCGGATCGGCTAGGTTCTAGTGCTTCACAAGACTAGATGCAGCTAGCAGCAACAGCCTCACTGATCAGGTTGTAAATAGTAAAGCATTGTGAGAAGTAGACACACTCCCTCACCCCACCACTTCAGGTAGCACGCTCCCTCACCCCACCACTTCAGGTAGCACGCTCCCTCACCCCACCACTTCAGGTAGCACGCTCCCTCACCCCACCACTTCAGGTAGCACGCTCCCTCACTCCATCACACCATCACAATTTGCACAAGAGTGTCATCCATTAAGAACACTGTAAATCTTCAAGCTGGTATAAGCCAAATCTTCCAATGAGCAGCAGAAAACAATATGATGTTCAGTGAGAACAAATTCTAACTACTCTGTTATGAAAAATTATCTTACTGCTAGGACAACTAATAGTCCTCAAGAGGAAATTGGACAAGTATCTTCACCAGGTGCCAGATCAACCAGGTTGTGATGGATATGTTGGCCAGCGGACCACATATCCATTGAAGACTGAGACACTTATGCAGCATATGGGAATCTTTATTCAGGAAACGTTTCGCCACACAGTGGCTTCATCAGTCCAATACAAAGAGGAAGGCGTAAGGAGAGGAGGAGTATGAGGTAATCAGTCCCTCAACCTGGAGTCGATGTGTTCAGTCCATCAATCTTGTAGAATGTACAGCATAGGGCCGTAGACGTGGCTTATATACTGTAGTGAGGTGAGGTGAAGCAGGTGGAGGCGGGGTCATAGTGGTACCATCCACTAGTCGAAGTAGGTCTTCGTCCAAAGGTTGAACAAGTGTTGAAGAATTCTTTGTAACAAGATCCCATGATGCTGCAGTGTCTGACAGTTGTGATGAATGGTTTGAAAAAACGACAAGTTGAAGATTGAGACACTTATGCAGCATATGGGAATCTTTATTCAGGAAACGTTTCGCCACACAGTGGCTTCATCAGTCCAAGCCACTGTGTGGCGAAACGTTTCCTGAATAAAGATTCCCATATGCTGCATAAGTGTCTCAATCTTCAACTTGTCGGTTTTTCAAACCATTCATCACACATATCTATTGAAAGCTAGAACGGAATATCAAACGAATTCTAACGACGTAACAAAACGAAAAACTAACATGAAGGACTTAAGAGTGATAACGTTAGAGTATCTCACCTTCAATGAGGAAAAACAATATGATGCATAAAGAGAACCTTTAAAACAAGGGATGCCAAGTGTGGCATGCAAAGAGTACGTAGCCTTCATTCGGTGCATGTACACACCCTCATTGGAAGGCTCTCCCCCCAACCAGCGAACCAGTACTAAGGATCGAACGATGGGGCCCTATCGTTCGATCAGTACCCAGGCTCAGCCAATGAGAAGATGGTTCTGGCAATCGCAGAGTTGTGGGCACCACCCGCCTTTCTGCCCTTGTCATATCCATACTAGAGCTGGTTGAGCACGGTTGTCCATTCTGTCTCCAGGCTGTGTCTTGGCCTTGCCTAAACCGTGTTGTACACATACATTTTCCAACTGTACATAGTGTACATAGTTGTAAATATCCACATTGAAATATATTTTCCTTCACCAAGAGCAAAGTCATTCAGCTGTGTTTGTTCTGCTCCTTGCTGCTATTTACACCCAGGATAACATACTTTATTGTCCCTGGGTTGTAATACCAAGCCAGTGATGATCCTCTTTAAATCACTTTTTCTGTCTAGGTTGGAATACTGTTGTACACTATCAGCCCCCTTTCAAGGCATGCGAAATTGCAGATCTGGAGAATATACAAAGGACCTTCACTGCACGAATAAGTTCAATACAGCACCTCAATTACTGGGAACGTTTGAGGGTGCTAGACCCGTACTCCTTGGAGTGCAGGCGAGAAAGGTACATCATAAATAAAACCTGGAAAATCCTAGATAGACTGCTCCCAAATATGAACACAGAAATTACTCCCTATCAACGCAAAAGACTCGGCAAAAGACTGGACAGATACCTGAAGTCAATACCCGACCAGCCGGGCTGTGGTTTGTACGTTGGAGTGTGTGGGGCCAGCAGTAACAGCCTGGTTGATCAGGCCCTGATCCACCCTGATGCCTAGTCATAGACCCGACCGCGGGGTCGTTGACCCCGGGACCCCTTAAGGTAGGTAGGTAAACAGACCACTTCAGATAGCACGCTTCATCACCCTAACACTTCATTCAGGTAGCGTCTCTACATAGCACCGCAATGCATCATCGCTACCACCAGCCCTGATACTGCCAACACCACCACCACCAGCCCTGCTACTGCCAACACCACCACTACCACCAGCCCTGCTACTGCCAACACCATCACTACCACCAGCCCTGCTACTGCCAACACCACCACTACCACCAGCCTTGCTACTGCCAACACCACCACTACCACCAGCCCTGCTACTGCCAACACCACCACTACCACCAGCCTTGCTACTGCCAACACCACCACTACCACCAGCCTTGCTACTGCCAACACCACCACCATCACCAGCCCTGCTACTGCCAACACCACCACTACCACCAGCCCTGCTACTGCCAACACCATCACTACCACCAGCCCTGCTACTGCCAACACCACCACTACCACCAGTCCTGCTACTGCCAACACCACCACCAGCCCTGCTACTGCCAACACCACCACTACCACCAGCCTTGCTACTGCCAACACCACCACTACCACCAGCCTTGCTACTGCCAACACCACCACCATCACCAGCCTTGCTACTGCCAACACCACCACTACCACCAGCCCTGCTACTGCCAACACCATCACTACCACCAGCCCTGCTACTGCCAACACCACCACTACCACCAGCCCTGATACTGCCAACACCACCAGCCCTGCTACTGCCAACACCACCACCACCACCAGCCCTGCTACTGCCAACACCACCACCACCACCAGCCCTGCTACTGCCAACACCACCACCACCACCACCAGCCCTGCTACTGCCAACACCACCACCACCACCAGCCCTGCTACTGCCAACACCACCACCACCACCAGCCCTGCTACTGCCAACACCACCACTACCACCAGCCCTGCTACTGCCAACACCACCACTACCACCAGCCCTGCTACTGCCAACACCACCACTACCACCAGCCCTGCTACTGCCAACACCACCACTACCACCAGCCCTGCTACTGCCAACACCAACACCACCACTACCACCAGCCCTGCTACTGCCAACACCAACACCACCACTACCACCAGCCCTGCTACTGCCAACACCAACACCACCACTACCACCAGCCCTGCTACTGCCAACACCACCACCACCACCAGCCCTGCTACTGCCAACACCACCACCACCACCAGCCCTGCTACTGCCAACACCACCACCACCACCAGCCCTGCTACTGCCAACACCACCACCACCACCACCACCACCACCACCAGCCCTGCTACTGCCAACACCACCACCACCACCAGCCCTGCTACTGCCAACACCACCACCAGCCCCTACTACCACCAGCCCTGCTACTGCCAACACCAACACCACCACTACCACCAGCCCTGCTACTGCCAACACCACCACCACCACCAGCCCTGCTACTGCCAACACCACCACTACACCTGCACATCATCACTCTACCAGTAATTAAGACACACTCAAGCATGGCCTCTTTAACATGGGTGATCAACTAACATGATCAAGACATAAATTACTACCGTAAAAACTGTAGAGTGATGGAGGTGTACCTGTGACAGGAACGTGCACCTGCGACAGGAACGTGCACCTGTGACAGGAACGTGCATCTGTTACATGAAGGTGCACCTGTAAGGGTAATTACTACACCAGGCCCGTGATGTACATTAATGGTGACTTCCTTTAAGCTCCCCCCAGGGAAGGTTCCTTGATGTTGGTGAGGGGCTCTTGATTTAGGGAATTGGATCTGTGCTCCAGTTCCCCGAATTAAGCCTGAATGCCTTCCACATCCCCCCCAGGCGCTGTATAATGCTACGGGTTTAGCGCTTCCTCTTGATTATAATAATAATTCCTTTAAGCTTCTGAAGTGTGCACAACTTCGTTACACGCACTTTACCAGGTGCTGCATGACTCCTTCGGGTTTAACCTTTCCCCATGAATATCATAGCCAGGCAATACAAATTTAAGGTCTTTTAATGATCAACCAGGCTGTTGCTACATGAAAAAGAGAGGTAAACTGAGTCTCCCACGACCCTTCCCCACCCACTTCACCCTCCGACAACTCCCACCCCACTCGTCAACCTCCAACAACCCCCCCCCCCGTCTCCACTTCATCAACCCCCCCCCCGTCTCCACTTCATCAACCCCCCCCCCTCCTCCACTATCTCATTAGTCTCATTATAAAAACTATTAGAGCTTTGGCTTCTCTGATTGCTTTCAAGGAGATCTAAAAATACTCTGCTGTTCCTTTACCGCTGTGAGCAGACACTGACCTTGCTCGTGCACCGAAGCTTGAAGCTCACTGCACCAGGAAACATGGGTGAGCTTGGTGAAGCTCACTGCACCAGGAAACATGGGTGAGCATGGTGAAGCTCACTGCACCAGGAAACATGGGTGAGCATGGTGAAGCTCACTGCACCAGGAAACATGGGTGAGCATGGTGAAGCTCACTGCACCAGGAAACATGGGTGAGCTTGGTGAAGCTCACTGCACCAGGAAACATGGGTGAGCTTGAAGCTCACTGCACCAGGAAACATGGGTGAGCATGGTGAAGCTCACTGCACCAGGAAACATGGGTGAGCATGGTGAAGCTCACTGCACCAGGAAACATGGGTGAGCATGGTGAAGCTCACTGCACCAGGAAACATGGGTGAGCATGGTGAAGCTCACTGCACCAGGAAACATGGGTGAGCTTGAAGCTCACTGCACCAGGAAACATGGGTGAGCATGGTGAAGCTCACTGCACCAGGAAACATGGGTGAGCATGGTGAAGCTCACTGCACCAGGAAACATGGGTGAGCTTGAAGCTCACTGCACCAGGAAACATGGGTGAGCATGGTGAAGCTCACTGCACCAGGAAACATGGGTGAGCATGGTGAAGCTCACTGCACCAGGAAACATGGGTGAGCATGGTGAAGCTCACTGCACCAGGAAACATGGGTGAGCATGTTGAAGCTCACTGCACCAGGAAACATGGGTGAGCATGTTGAAGCTCACTGCACCAGGAAACATGGGTGAGCATGGTGAAGCTCACTGCACCAGGAAACATGGGTGAGCTTGGTGAAGCTCACTGCACCAGGAAACATGGGTGAGCATGTTGAAGCTCACTGCACCAGGAAACATGGGTGAGCATGGTGAAGCTCACTGCACCAGGAAACATGGGTGAGCATGGTGAAGCTCACTGCACCAGGAAACATGGGTGAGCATGTTGAAGCTCACTGCACCAGGAAACATGGGTGAGCATGAAGCTCACTGCACCAGGAAACATGGGTGAGCGTGGTGAAGCTCACTGCACCAGGAAACATGGGTGAGCTTGGTGAAGCTCACTGCACCAGGAAACATGGGTGAGCATGGTGAAGCTCACTGCACCAGGAAACATGGGTGAGCTTGGTGAAGCTCACTGCACCAGGAAACATGGGTGAGCATGGTGAAGCTCACTGCACCAGGAAACATGGGTGAGCATGTTGAAGCTCACTGCACCAGGAAACATGGGTGAGCTTGGTGAAGCTCACTGCACCAGGAAACATGGGTGAGCTTGGTGAAGCTCACTGCACCAGGAAACACGGGTGAGCTTGGTGAAGCTCACTGCACCAGGAAACACGGGTGAGCTTGGTGAAGCTCACTGCACCAGGAAACATGGGTGAGCTTGAAGCTCAATGCACCAGGAAACATGGGTGAGCATGAAGCTCAATGCACCAGGAAACATGGGTGAGCATGAAGCTCACTGCACCAGGAAACATGGGTGAGCATGGTGAAGCTCACTGCACCAGGAAACATGGGTGAGCTTGAAGCTCACTGCACCAGGAAACATGGGTGAGCTTGAAGCTCACTGCACCAGGAAACATGGGTGAGCATGGTGAAGCTCACTGCACCAGGAAACATGGGTGAGCTTGGTGAAGCTCACTGCACCAGGAAACATGGGTGAGCATGGTAAAGCTCACTGCACCAGGAAACATGGGTGAGCATGGTGAAGCTCATTGCACCAGGAAACATGGGTGAGCTTGAAGCTCACTGCACCAGGAAACATGGGTGAGCATGGTGAAGCTCACTGCACCAGGAAACATGGGTGAGCTTGGTGAAGCTCACTGCACCAGGAAACATGGGTGAGCATGAAGCTCACTGCACCAGGAAACATGGGTGAGCTTGGTGAAGCTCACTGCACCAGGAAACATGGGTGAGCACGGTGAAGCTCACTGCACCAGGAAACATGGGTGAGCATGGTGAAGCTCACTGCACCAGGAAACATGGGTGAGCTTCGTGAAGCTCACTGCACCAGGAAACATGGGTGAGCATGGTGAAGCTCACTGCACCAGGAAACATGGGTGAGCTTGAAGCTCACTGCACCAGGAAACATGGGTGAGCACGGTGAAGCTCACTGCACCAGGAAACATGGGTGAGCATGAAGCTCACTGCACCAGGAAACATGGGTGAGCATGGTGACGCTCACTGCACCAGGAAACATGGGTGAGCTTGGTGAAGCTCACTGCACCAGGAAACATGGGTGAGAATGGTGAAGCTCACTGCACCAGGAAACATGGGTGAGCATGGTGAAGCTCACTGCACCAGGAAACATGGGTGAGCATGGTGAAGCTCACTGCACCAGGAAACATGGGTGAGCATGAAGCTCACTGCACCAGGAAACAAGGGTGAGCATGGTGAAGCTCACTGCACCAGGAAACATGGGTGAGCATGGTGAAGCTCACTGCACCAGGAAACAAGGGTGAGCTTGAAGCTCACTGCACCAGGAAACATGGGTGAGCTTGGTGAAGCTCACTGCACCAGGAAACATGGGTGAGCATGAAGCTCACTGCACCAGGAAACATGGGTGAGCTTGGTGCAGCTCACTGCACCAGGAAACATGGGTGAGCATGGTGAAGCTCACTGCACCAGGAAACATGGGTGAGCATGGTGAAGCTCACTGCACCAGGAAACATGGGTGAGCATGGTGAAGTTCACTGCACCAGGAAACATGGGTGAGCATGGTAAAGCTCACTGCACCGGGAAACATGGGTGAGCATGGTAAAGCTCCGTGCACCAGGAAACATGGGTGAGCATGGTGAAGCTCACTGCACCAGGAAACATGGGTGAGCATGGTGAAGCTCACTGCACCAGGAAACATGGGTGAGCATGGTGAAACTCACTGTACCAGGAAACATGGGTGAGCATGGTGAAACTCACTGCACCAGGAAACATGGGTGAGCTTAGTGAAGCTCACTGCACCAGGAAACATGGGTGAGCATGGTGAAGCTCACTGCACCAGGAAACATGGGTGAGCTTGAAGCTCACTGCACCAAAAAACATGGGTGAGCATGGTGAAGCTCACTGCACCAGGAAACATGGGTGAGCATGGTGAAGCTCACTGCACCAGGAAACATGGGTGAGCTTGAAGCTCACTGCACCAGGAAACATGGGTGAGCATGAAGCTCACTGCACCAGGAAACATGGGTGAGCATGAAGCTCACTGCACCAGGAAACATGGGTGAGCACGGTGAAGCTCACTGCACCAGGAAACATGGGTGAGCACGGTGAAGCTCACTGCACCAGGAAACATGGGTGAGCATGGTGAAGCTCACTGCACCAGGAAACATGGGTGAGCATGGTGAAGCTCACTGCACTAGGAAACATGGGTGAGCTTGAAGCTCAATGCACCAGGAAACCTGGGTGAGCATGGTGAAGCTCACTGCACCAGGAAACATGGGTGAGCATGGTGAAGTTCACTGCACCAGGAAACATGGGTGAGCATGGTGAAGCTCACTGCACCAGGAAACATGGGTGAGCATGAAGCTCACTGCACCAGGAAACATGGGTGAGCATGGTAAAGCTCACTGCACCAGGAAACATGGGTGAGCATGGTGAAGCTCGCTGCACCAGGAAACATGGGTGAGCTTGGTGAAGCTCACTGCACCAGGAAACATGGGTGAGCATGGTGAAGCTCACTGCACCAGGAAACATGGGTGAGCATGAAGCTCACTGCACCAGGAAAAATGGGTGAGCATGGTGAAGCTCACCACCAGGAAACATGGGTGAGCATGAAGCTCACTGCACCAGGAAACATGGGTGAGCATGGTGAAGCTCACTGCACCAGGAAACATGGGTGAGCTTGAAGCTCACTGCATCAGGAAACATGGGTGAACATGAAGCTCACTGCATCAGGAAACATGGGTGAGCATGAAGCTCACTGCACCAGGAAACATGGGTGAGCTTGGTGAAGCTCACTGCACCAGGAAACATGGGTGAGCACGGTGAAGCTCACTGCACCAGGAAACATGGGTGAGCACGGTGAAGCTCACTGCACCAGGAAACATGGGTAACCATGGTGAAGCTCACTGCACCAGGAAACATGGGTGAGCATGGTGAAGCTCACTGCACCAGGAAACATGGGTGAGCTTGAAGCTCAATGCACCAGGAAACATGGGTGAGCATGGTGAAGCTCACTGCACCAGGAAACATGGGTGAGCATGAAGCTCACTGCACCAGGAAAAATGGGTGAGCATGGTGAAGCTCACCACCAGGAAACATGGGTGAGCATGGTGAAGCTCACTGCACCAGGAAACATGGGTGAGCATGGTGAAGCTCACTGCACCAGGAAACATGGGTGAGCTTGAAGCTCACTGCATCAGGAAACATGGGTGAGCATGAAGCTCACTGCATCAGGAAACATGGGTGAGCATGAAGCTCACTGCACCAGGAAACATGGGTGAGCTTGGTGAAGCTCACTGCACCAGGAAACATGGGTGAGCACGGTGAAGCTCACTGCACCAGGAAACATGGGTGAGCACGGTGAAGCTCACTGCACCAGGAAACATGGGTAACCATGGTGAAGCTCACTGCACCAGGAAACATGGGTGAGCATGGTGAAGCTCACTGCACCAGGAAACATGGGTGAGCTTGAAGCTCAATGCACCAGGAAACATGGGTGAGCATGGTGAAGCTCACTGCACCAGGAAACATGGGTGAGCATGGTGAAGTTCACTGCACCACGAAACATGGGTGAGCATGGTGAAGCTCACTGCACCAGGAAACATGGGTGAGCATGAAGCTCACTGCACCAGGAAACATGGTTGAGCATGGTAAAGCTCACTGCACCAGGAAACATGGGTGAGCATGGTGAAGCTCACTGCAACAGGAAACATGGGTGAGCTTGGTGAAGCTCACTGCACCAGGAAACATGGGTGAGCATGAAGCTCACTGCACCAGGAAAAATGGGTGAGCATGAAGCTCACCACCAGGAAACATGGGTGAGCATGGTGAAGCTCACTGCACCAGGAAACATGGGTGAGCATGGTGAAGCTCACTGCACCAGGAAACATGGGTGAGCATGGTGAAGCTCACTGCACCAGGAAACATAGGTGAGCATGGTGAAGCTCACTGCACCAGGAAACATGGGTGAGCATGGTGAAGCTCACTGCACCAGGAAACATGGGTGAGCATGGTGAAACTCACTGCACCAGGAATCATGGGTGAGCTTGGTGAAGCTCACTGCACCAGGAAACATGGGTGAGCTTGGTGAAGCTCACTGGACCAGGAAACATGGGTGAGCATGAAGCTCACTGCCCCAGGAAACATGGGTGAGCTTGGTGAAGCTCACTGCACCAGGAAACATGGGTGAGCATGGTGAAGCTCACTGCACCAGGAAACATGGGTGAGCTTGGTGAAGCTCACTGCACCAGGAAACATGGATGAGCATGAAGCTCACTGCACCAGGAAACATGGGTGAGCATGGTGAAGCTCACTGCACCAAGAAACATGGGTGAGCATGAAGCTCACTGCACCAGGAAACATGGGTGAGCATGGTGAAGCTCACTGCACCAGGAAACATGGGTGAGCTTGGTGAAGCTCACTGCACCATGAAACATGGGTGAGCATGGTGAAGCTCACTGCACCAGGAAACATGGGTGAGCTTGAAGCTCACTGCACCAGGAAACATGGGTGAGCTTGAAGCTCACTGCACCAAGAAACATGGGTGAGCATGGTTAAGCTCACTGCACCAGGAAACATGGGTGAGCATGGTGAAGCTCACTGCACCAGGAAACATGGGTGAGGTTGGTGAAGCTCACTGCACCAGGAAACATGGGTGAGCTTGGTGAAGGTCACTGCACCAGGAAACATGGGTGAGCTTGAAGCTCACTGCACCAGGAAACATGGGTGAGCTTGAAGCTCACTGCACCAGGAAACATGGGTGAGCATGGTGAAGCTCACTGCACCAGGAAACGGGTGAGCTTGGTGAAGCTCACTGCACCAGGAAACATGGGTGAGCTTGGTGAAGCTCACTGCACCAGGAAACATGGGTGAGCATGGTGAAGCTCAATGCACCAGGAAACATTGGTGAACTTGAAGCTCACTGCACCATGAAACATGGGTGAGCTTGAAGCTCACTGCACCAGGAAACATGGGTGAGCATGGTGAAGCTCACTGCACCAGGAAACATGGGTGAGCTTGGTGAAGCTCACTGCACCAGGAAACATGGGTGAGCTTGAAGCTCACTGCACCAGGAAACATGGGTGAGCATGAAGCTCACTGCACCAGGAAACATGGGTGAGCATGAAGCTCACTGCACCAGGAAACATGGGTGAGCTTGGTGAAGCTCACTGCACCAGGAAACATGGGTGAGCACGGTGAAGCTCACTGCACCAGGAAACATGGGTGAGCACGGTGAAGCTCACTGCACCAGGAAACATGGGTGAGCATGGTGAAGCTCACTGCACCAGGAAACATGGGTGAGCTTGAAGCTCAATGCACCAGGAAACATGGGTGAGCATGGTGAAGCTCACTGCACCAGGAAACATGGGTGAGCATGGTGAAGTTCACTGCACCAGGAAACATGGGTGAGCATGGTGAAGCTCACTGCACCAGGAAACATGGGTGAGCATGAAGCTCACTGCACCAGGAAACATGGTTGAGCATGGTAAAGCTCACTGCACCAGGAAACATGGGTGAGCATGGTGAAGCTCACTGCACCAGGAAACATGGGTGAGCTTGGTGAAGCTCACTGCACCAGGAAACATGGGTGAGCATGGTGAAGCTCACTGCACCAGGAAACATGGGTGAGCATGAAGCTCACTGCACCAGGAAAAATGGGTGAGCATGGTGAAGCTCACCACCAGGAAACATGGGTGAGCATGGTGAAGATCACTGCACCAGGAAACATGGGTGAGCATGGTGAAGCTCACTGCACCAGGAAACATGGGTGAGCATGGTGAAGCTCACTGCACTAGGAAACATGGGTGAGCAT